>NW_026943826.1:11443721-11723721 GCF_035594765.1 Anolis carolinensis
AACTTGTATCCATTTAGCTTTGACTTTGGGAGATAATAATAATAACAATAATGCAACTCATATCCATTTAGCTTTGACTTTGGGAGATAATAATAATATAATATAATAGTGCATTTAGCTTTGACTTTAGGAGATGATGATGATGATAATGATAATAATAATAATAATAGTGCAATTAATCTCCACTGAGCTTTTAGATGGTTTGGAGCAATAATAATACTATTTTTGCACCCAGTGCATGGCTGCTTCCAGGCTTCCCGCCCTTGGGCCTCCAAAAGGCGCCTTTTCCAGCTTCTGTCCTGGGAGGAAAGGGTTAAAAAGGCCACTTCCCCCTTCCATAGAGACCCATTCATCCCTGGCCGAGGGAAGCAGAGGAGCCAGATCTAAGCCAGAGGCACAGGCTCTTCCTTGGCCACCTTCGAACCCAGATCCAGGCAGGTAAGGGGAGAAAAACCCAGGAATTGGGGTTTTTAAGGGACCCAAACTCTCCAGAACCCCCCTCTCTTTGCAATGGTATCGCCCAGTGCCCTGTTTACTCCAATGCAGCTTGGAAGATTCCATTGCAAACTATAGGGGAGGGGGAAATTATTTAATTCAAGACTATGAGATCCAGAGAGCTTTAGTTTGCTAGACAACAAATCCCATGTTGAAACAGAGCGGGTAATAAATAAAAATCTTATTATTGTATTATTATTATTGTTGTTGTTGTTGTTGTTGTTAAGAGCCTCCAAAGCGCCCAATGTCCTATCCTTTGCTGCCATCAAGTGGCCAGGTCGAGATATTGCAGCCTGTTTAAACAGCTCTGTAATAAGGAGCCATAGGGTTAAGCTACATAGGCGCCTCTTGTGGCCAAGTGGGAAATTGCACCGCTTTGTTATATATTTTTTCCCCATTTCCTTCATTACTTATTTATTATTATTCGTTATATTCATTGTTGTTGTTATTATTATTATTACTATTATTATTATTATTATTAACCGTGTCAAAAGCAAAACCACAAGCCCCATTTCTTGGGACTGGCTCGGCGTCTCGTGGAGTTTCTCATCTGGTCTTAGGCTGCCACTTTTGGACTCTCGCTTGCTGAGGAGTTCCCGAGAGAGAGTTGGCCGCCCGCAAGGACGTTGCTCAGGGGACAGTGACCAGATTTGTTACCATCCTGTGGGACACTTTTCGCATGGGAAGCTGGAGCTGACGGGCAGGAGCTCCCCCCGCTCCCCCAGATTCGAACCCGGGCTCCAGACTCAGATCCAAAACTACACGACATGGAAAAAAAATATTGTATGGACCTAGGCATGTCACGCTCTCTCAGCCTCATAGGTATGCAAAGCTGGAGCTGACGGGTGGGAACTCACCCCGCTCTCCTAGATTCGAACCCGGGCTCCAGACTCAGATCCAAAACTCCGCGTCATGGAAAAACGTATCGTGTGGACCTAGGCATGTCACACTCTCTAAGCTTCACAGGGAGGCAAAGCTGGAGCTGACGGATGGGAGCTCCCCCTGCTCCCCTAGATTCGAACTCGGGCTCCAGACTCAGATCCAAAACTCCACGTCATGGAAAAACATATCGAGTAGCCCTAGGCATGTCACACTCTCTCAGCCTCGTAGGGAGGCAAAGCTGGAGCTGACGGGCGGGAGCTCACCCTGCTCCCCTAGATTCGAACCCGGGCTCCAGACTCAGATCCAAAACTACGCGTCATGGAAAAACATATCGAGTAGTCCTAGGCATGTCACACTCTCTCAGCCTCGTAGGGAGGCAAAGCTGGAGCTGACGGGTGGGAGCTCACCCTGCTCCCCTAGATTCGAACCCGGGCTCCAGACTCAGATCCAAAACTACGCGTCATGGAAAAACATATCGAGTAGTCCTAGGCATGTCACACTCTCTCAGCCTCGTAGGGAGGCAAAGCTGGAGCTGACGGGTGGGAGCTCACCCTGCTCCCCTAGATTCGAACCCGGGCTCCAGACTCAGATCCAAAACTACACGACATGGAAAAAAAATATTGTGTGGACCTAGGCATGTCACGCTCTCTCAGCCTCATAAGTATGCAAAGCTGGAGCTGACGGGTGGGAACTCACCCCGCTCTCCTAGATTCGAACCCGGGCTCCAGACTCAGATCCAAAACTACACGACATGGAAAAAAAATATTGTGTGGACCTAGGCATGTCACGCTCTCTCAGCCTCATAGGGAGGCAAAGCTGGAGCTGACGGGCGGGAGCTCACCCTGCTCCCCTAGATTTGAACCCGAGCTCCAGACTCAGATCCAAAACTACGCGTCATGGAAAAACATATCGAGTAGTCCTAGGCATGTCACACTCTCTCAGCCTCGTAGGGAGGCAAAGTTGGAGCTGACGGGTGGGAGCTCCCCCTGCTCCCCTAGATTCGAACCCGGGCTCCAGACTCAGATCCAAAACTCCAATTCGTGGGGGGAAAAGGTAATTAACCACCCGTTGTATCACGCATTCCCTGAGGTCCAGAGGTGTCAATGCAATTAGGAAAGGTCCGCATCACACCACCATCTCTGGATATAAAGAAAAGCACGTCGGGACTTGTTGTCTCTTCTAATCAGAGGAAATCGAGATCACCAGCTCCGCCTGAGATGCTGGGAAATGTGGAGGAAACTGAGTCGCAAAGCAGACCGGAGACAATGGCCTTCCTCAAGGAGGCCTTGCGAGTGCGGCCTCTCTTCCCCAAGAGGAACCTTCTCTGACCACGATGGCTGCTGTCTTGCCAAACTACGTCTCCCAGGATTCCATAGCAAGTTCAAGTGGGGTCAAACGGAATTGTTGATACACCCAGGGACATATATTCTCCTCCATCTCCATCACCATCTCCTTCTACATCTTCTTCATCTTCATCTCCATCTCTTCCTCCTTCTTCTCCTTTTCCATCTACATCTCATTCTTCTCCATCTCTTCCCCATCTCCTCCACCATCTCCATCTCTTTCTTATCCATATCCATCTCCTTCTCCTTCTTCTTCATCTCCTTCTCCCCGCTTCCTCCATCTCCATCTCCTTCATCTTCATCTCCTTTTTCTTCTTCTTCATCTCCTTCTCCATCTCTTCCTCCTCCTTCTCCTTCTTCATCTCTTTCTTATCCATCTCCTTCTCCGTCTCCTTCTTCCTCCTTCTCCATCTTCATCTCCTTCTCCATCTCCTTCATCTCCATGTCTTCTCCTCACCATCTCCTTCTCCATCTCTTTCTTTTCCATCTCTTCCATCTCCGCCTCCATCTGCATCTCATTCTTCTCCATCTCCTTCTCCATCTCCTTCTCCATCTCCTCCATCTCCTTCATCTTCATCTCCATCTCTTCCTCCTCCTCCTTCTTCTCTTTCTCCATCTGCATCTCATTCTTCTCCATCTCCTTCTCCATCTCTTTCTTTTCCATCTCCGCCTCCATCTGCGTCTCATTCTTCTCCATCTCCTTCTCCATCTCCTCCATCTCCTTCATCTTCATCTCCACCTCTTCCTCCTCCTTCTCCTTCTTCATCTCTTTCTTATCCATCTCCTTCTCCGTCTCCTTCTTCCTCCTTCTCCTTCATCTTCATCTCCTTCTCCATCTCCTTCATCTCCATGTCTTCTCCCCACCATCTCCTTCTCCATCTCTTTCTTTTCCATCTCTTCCATCTCCGCCTCCATCTGCATCTCATTCTTCTCCATCTCCTTCTCCATCTCTTTCTTTTCCATCTCCGCCTCCATCTGCATCTCATTCTTCTCCATCTCCTTCTCCATCTCCTCCATCTCCTTCATCTTCATCTCCATCTCTTCCTCCTCCTCCTTCTTCTCTTTCTCCATCTGCATCTCATTCTTCTCCATCTCCTTCTCTTTCACCATCTCCTTCATCTCCATTTCTTCTCCTCCTTCTTCATCTCCTTCATCTTCATCTCCATCTCCTCCTCCATCTCCTTCTCTTTCTCCATCTCCTTCATCTCCATGTCTTCTCCTCACCATCTCCTTCTCCATCTCTTTCTTTTCCATCTCTTCCATCTCCGCCTCCATCTGCATCTCATTCTTCTCCATCTCCTTCTCCATCTCCTTCTCCATCTCCTCCATCTCCTTCATCTTCATCTCCATCTCTTCCTCCTCCTCCTCCTTCTCTTTCTCCATCTGCATCTCATTCTTCTCCATCTCCTTCTCCATCTCCTTCTCCATCTCCTCCATCTCCTTCATTTTCATCTCCATCTCTTCCTCCTCCTCCTTCTTCTCTTTCTCCATCTGCATCTCATTCTTCTCCATCTCCTTCTCCATCTCCTTCTCCATCTCCTCCATCTCCTTCATCTTCATCTCCATCTCTTCCTCCTCCTCCTCCTTCTCTTTCTCCATCTGCATCTCATTCTTCTCCATCTCCTTCTCCATCTCCTTCTCCATCTCCTCCATCTCCTTCATCTTCATCTCCATCTCTTCCTCCTCCTCCTTCTTCTCTTTCTCCATCTGCATCTCATTCTTCTCCATCTCCTTCTCCATCTCCTTCTCCATCTCCTCCATCTCCTTCATTTTCATCTCCATCTCTTCCTCCTCCTCCTTCTTCTCTTTCTCCATCTGCATCTCATTCTTCTCCATCTCCTTCTCCATCTCCTTCTCCATCTCCTCCATCTCCTTCATCTTCATCTCCATCTCTTCCTCCTCCTCCTTCTTCTCTTTCTCCATCTGCATCTCATTCTTCTCCATCTCCTTCTCTTTCACCATCTCCTTCATCTCCATTTCTTCTCCTCCTTCTTCATCTCCTTCATCTTCATCTCCATCTCCTTCTCTTTCTCCATCTCCTTCTCCTCTTCCTCCATCTCCATCTTCTCCTGACAGAAGAGTGTTGGGCTGGGTGGCCTTTGGGGGTCTTCTATGGTTCTGATCTCATCGTCATCAAACAGATGACATTCCGACTGACATTCAGGCTCCAGGGAGGAAGGGATCCCCTCGGCCTCTTCTAAAGCTCACTAACTCTTCCTCATTGAGGACTGCGGACTTGAACGGCGTGAGGTTGGCTTCCAACCCTGACCTCAAAACAGCCCCATCCATGCCTTGGCTGGGCCAGGAAGCCTTGCCCGGTTTCCCTCCCTGCCACGCTTGCTTGGCTGCTTCAGCGTGTGCAAGAGCTCAACGCAACTCCTTGTCCTCATCGCCTTGGAGACCGGGACGCTACAAGTCCTACTACGGAGCCTCCACCCCGGGGCCTTTGTGCCGGACAGGTAGGAGGCATTGCCCACCTTCTCTCAATCTCTCTTTCCAGGAGTAAAAAAATAATATTATTTTGCTCTTGTTTACTTAGGCCTTTGAACTTCTCTTTCTTCTCTTTGGCATTTCTATTTGTTGTTTGTCTCCAAAGAGAGCCGTTCTTCCTTTCATACGATCCTAGAGTCCCCAAAAGCCCCCTTGTCGAAAGACACAACCCGATCCCTCCCGACAGATGGCCGTCCAGCCTTCGTGAGCCTACATTTAGCATCTCCTGGCACTTTCGAATGCTGTTCTTATGGTATCACTTTAGTCACGGATAGAAAAGGAATGTGTCATGGCCGGAATCACTGGGTTGATGTGAGTCCAGCCCTGTTCCAGAAGCATTCTCTCCTGACATTTCGCCCACATCTACAGCAGGCATCCTCATAGGTTATGTGAGGTCTTTGTATTGTCGAAGGCTTTCACAGCCGGGATCACTCGGTTGCTGTGAGTCTTCTGGGCTGTCTGGCCATGTCCCGGTAGCATTCTCTCCTGACATTTCAACCACATCTACGGCAGGCATCCTCAGAGGTGTGTGAGGTCTTATGTATTGTCAAAGGCTTTCACGGCTGGCATCAGTGGGTTGCTGTGTGTCTTGTGGGCTGTCCAGCCATGTCACGGTAGCACTCTCTCCTGATGTTTCGCCCACATCTACGGCGGGCATCCTCAGAGGTGTGTGAGGTCTTATGTACTGTCGAAGGTTTTCACGGCCGGGATCACTGGGTTGCAGTGAGTCTTCCGGGATGTCCAGCCCTGTCCCGGTAGCATTCTCTCCTGACTTTTCGCCCACATCTATGGCGGGCATTCTCGGAGGTTGTGAGGTTTGTCAGAAACTAGGCAAGTGGGGTTTAAATCTTGTCTGCTGGAGGCAAGTGTGAACGTTGCCACTGGTCGCCTTGATTAGCACTGAATGGCCTTGCAGCTTCAAGGCCTGGCTGCTTCCCCCTCCTTGGTTGGGGCAGCCTTAGCCCATTCTCTTATTATTTTAACTCGCTGTTTCACTCTTATACGGCGGTTTCTATTGAATGACTATATCGTTGATCAAATAAAAATAAAATATATTATTTAAAAATATTTTTTTAAATATTTTATTTAAAAATAAAATTATTATTATTATTATTATTTTATTATGACACAGCAAACAAGATAGATATGCTGGATTTCGTATCACAAAATCAGTTTTGTCAAGGAACTTTCCATGCAATGCTTCGTCAGCTCTAGTTTGTAGTGCGGTTTTCTTGTACTGCTTTTTTGTCTGCTGTGCTTTGAGGAGTTTCTGATTTTTGACTTCAATCAAAGCAGGTTCTTCACTTTGCTTTATTATTATTATTATTATTATTATTATTATTATTATTATTATTATTTTATTATGACACAGCAAACAAGATAGATATGCTGGATTTCGTATCACAAAATCAGTTTTGTCAAGGAACTTTCCATGCAATGTTTTTGTTGTGCCAGCTTTCAGCTCTAGTTTGTAGTGCGGTTTTCTTGTACTGGTTTTTTGTCTGCTGTGCTTTGAGGAGTTTCTGATTTTTGACTTCAATCAAAGCAAGTTCTTCCCTTTGCTTGACATATTCTGCCAGGGCATGTTCTTCTTCTTTGACTGCTTGTTTTACTTGCAAGAGTCCTCTGCCCCCTGATCTTCTAGGCAGATATAGCCGGTCAACATCACTGTGAGGGTGCAGTGAATGATGAATGGTCATGAGTTTTCTTGTTTTTCTGTCCAAATTGTCCAGTTCCGCCTGTGTCCAGTTTATGATGCCAGCAGCATATCTTATGACAGGTATGGCCCAGGTGTTTATGGCCTTGATGGTGTTGCCTCCATTGAGCTTGCTTTTGAGAATTATTATTATTATTATTTTATATTATTATTATTATTATTATTATTATTATTATTATTATTATTATTATTATTATTTTATTATGACACAGCAAACAAGATAGACATGCTGGATTTCGTTTCACAAAATCACAAGTGGAACACTTCCCAAGTGTCTAGGACTGTGTGATGTATTTTCGGATGATGCGCGTAGATCCCAGTCGGGTGGCCTTTTGCAGTTGGCAGATTGTAATTTTGTCAATGTCTATTGTTTCCAAATGCCGGCTGAGATCTTTTGGCACGGCACCCAGTGTGCCCATCACCACCGGGACCACCTGCACTGGTTTCTGCCAGAGTCTTTGAAGTTCAATCTTGAGGTCCTGAGAGCGGCTGAGTTTTTCCTGTTGTTTTTCACCCGGGATGGCGACATCAATGATCCAAACCTTTTTCTTTTCCACAACTGTGATGTCTGGTGTGTTGTGTTCCAGAACTTTGTCAGTCTGGATTCAGAAGTCCCACAGTATCTTTGCGTGCTCATTTATCAATACTTTTGCAGGTTTGTGATCCCACCAGTTCTTTGGTACTTGAGGCATAAGTTCCAATGAATCATTTGGGCCACAGAGTTGTGCCTCTGTTTGTAGTCTGTCTGTGCAATTTTCTTACAGCAGCTGAGGATATGATCCATGGTTTCGTCGGTTTCCTTGCACAGTCTGCATTTTGGGTCATCAAAAATTCTTATTATTATTATTATTATTATTATTATTATTATTATTATTATTATTATTATTATTATTATAGCTGGCCTTGATTGTTGAATGTCTGCAATTCCCAGCCTCCGGTTCCGTCTGGAGCCGAAATGGCAACTGTTCCGGCTAATGAGTTCTTCGGGGCTTTGTTTCTAAGGGCGAATCCTCCGAGGAGCGTGCGATCCCTCGGCGATCGTGGTCGGGTAGATTCAATAAGTTGTAATTAATTAGACGTTGTGCCATATGGCACCCGCGTTGTCTTGCAATGGCACAAACAGGGAGCTGCTCACCTCCCTTTAAGAACTCTTGCCACCTTTCCGAGGCAACGTCTTGGCTGCTGGGATTTGTAGTCACCCGTTCACTGGTTTTGGGACGTTGTTCTGCTTCGGGTGATATAATAATTGGGTGATCCTTGGTCCCAATTGGATCTCCAATGGGAGTTAGCTGGTGGCTTCTATTCCGGTTGCTGTTTGAGGTGCTGAACCTTTTTTCAGCACCTTGGAGAGTTCTCACAAAGTCCATCTACTTGAACTTCCATGACTCAGTGCTGTAGAATCGTCGCTCAGCGAGATCCATAAGAAGACATTCGAAATGTCATACGACCCCAATATCCACTGGTAAAAGTTACCTGCGGTTTCGATTATTTGCACCCAATGAAAGGTGTCGCTCAGCTGGTTAGTAGCCAGCTGCAATAAATCACTACTCACCAAGATCAAAGCTCAGATCGGATTGAGCTTCCGACCATTAAATAGCCTAGCTCGCTGTTGACCTAAGCAGCCCGAAAGACAGTTGCATCTCTCAAGTAGGAAATTTAGGTACCGCTTTATTTACGACACCATGAAAAACTGCCGAGAATGAGGAAGTACTCCCATCAAGGGCTCGGGTGTCACAGGTGGACTAGGGTCAGATTAAGCTCCCGACCATTGATAGCCTAGCTCGCTGTTGACCTAAGCAGCCCGAAAGACAGTTGCATCTGTTGAGTAGGAAATTTATTATTATTTACGACACCATGAAAACTGCCAAGAATGAGGAAGTACTCCCATCAAGGGCTCGGGTGTCACAGGTGGACTAGGGTCAGATTAAGCTCCCGACCATTGATAGCCTAGCTCGCTGTTGACCTAAGCAGCCCGAAAGACAGTCGCATCTCTTGAGTAGGAAATTTATTATTATTTACGACACCATGAAAACTGCCAAGAATGAGGAAGTACTCCCATCAAGGGCTCGGGTGTCACAGGTGGACGGCCCGAGCCCTTGATGGGAGTACTTCCTCATTCTTGGCAGTGTTCATGTTATTGTAAATTAGTTAAATGAAGCTGGAAAATGTGGAATGGCCTCTGTGTCCGTCTATATATGTCGTATGTCTAACGGCATTGTATGTTTGCCATGTCTATGTGTGCGTTGTGATCTTTCTTTCAGGGCCGTTTATCCTCCTTCCGATCGTCCTCCGGTGAAAATGTCCCGGTCCTCCCCAGCGGATGAAGGCACCACCTTTGAGCATCTCTGGAGCACCCTGTAAGTGTCTCCTTCACCTGCGATCCTTGGGACTTGTTTCTGTATCCGGGAGAGCAACTTGAGTGGAGACTTAATTGACGTTGTCGCCTCTCTCCAGGGAGCCGGACAGCACTTACTTCGACCTTCCGCAATCGGGACCCAGAACGGGCAGCGAGACCCCGAACCGGACCGAAGTCACGATGGACGTTTTCCAGATGAGGAGCATGAACACTTCAGTCATGGTAAGTGCATAAGGTTGTGAGTAACGTTGGCAGGGCTCTTGGACATGTTCATGGAAAGTAGGAAACACTGGGATGTCTATGGTGGAGGGAAAAAATCAGTAAGGCTCTTGGACATCCCAGCTACACATATATGTATTTTCACGTTTATTACGTGTATAGATTATGGCGAAATTTTGAAACACCTTGCTCGACATTCTTGCGTGATTATTTTTTAGATTGTTCATATCTTTGACAGACATAACCAACTTTATGTAACACGTGGCAAAGACTCGGTGTGTTAAAATACCGCATGGATCAATGTCGGAGCGTGTCGAAACGTGCTGGGGCATGCCCGAGCAAGCCCGAACACGGCTGCGAGATTTTAGCTGGCTTCCATCGCAACACAGCTTAATACAACTGGAGTTGTATTCGTGAATGAGCACTTCGTATCTCTAAAACCGAGAAGGCTGAAGACCTCGACAATGGCTATCAAAGTGGTGTCAAAGTGGAGCAATGCTACAGTGTAGATGCACTCCATTGGGTTCCCGTTGGAGCTTCCAAAAGGTGTGCATGGCTACGGGTCCCAATGCTTTCGAGTCCAACGTGCCAGTGTTTTGGCTCAAGTGTTTTGGCTCTTTTGCTCCTCTGTGTTTCCTCAGCTTTGTTTGCTTCTTCCAAGTGAGGCGTCACTCTCCGGAGTCCACACTCGACACTCCGTTTCAGGTTGGGGCCGTGTCTGCGTTCACGTGTCTTGTGTGTTCGCTTGTGTACAAACAAGACCACGAGCGGAAGATACAGAAGCGCAACCTGCTCTTGGAAAGTGTCGATTTCTTCTCGTCGACCCTCCTGAGTAAAGACCTTTGTTTACTTCTTTCAAGTGAGGCGTTGCTTTCTGGAGCGCACTTCATTTCGGGTTGGGGCCATGTCTGCGTTCACATGTCTCGTGTGTTCACTTGTGTACGAACAAGGTGTGTTCGCAAGTACACAAGCGAACACACGAGACATGTCAGCGGAAGCTACAGAAGCACAACTTGCTCTTGGAAAGTGTCGATTTCTTCTCACCGACCCTCCTGAGGAAAGACCTTTGTTTACTTCTTCCAAGTGAGGCAACACTCCGTTTCGGGTTGGAGCTGTGTCTACATTCATGTGTCTTGTGAGTTTGTGTGTCTTGTGTACAAACAAGGCTGTGAGTGGAAGCTACAGAAGCGCAACCTGCTCTTGGAAAGTGTCGATTTCTTCTCGCCGACCCCCTTGAGAAAAGACCTTTGTTTACTTCTTCCAAGTGAGGCAACACTCGGTTTTGGGTTGGAGCTGTGTCTGCATTCACGTGTCTTGTGAGTTCGTGTGTCTTGTGTACAAACAAGGCCGTGAGCGGAAGCTACAGAAGCGCAACCTGTTCTTGGAAAGTGTCGATTTCTTCTCGCCGACCCCCTTGAGAAAAGACCTTTGTTTACTTCTTCCAAGTGAGGCAACGCTCTGTTTCGGGTTGGAGCCATGTCTGCATTCATGTGTCTTGTGAGTTTGTGTGTCTTGTGTACAAACAAGGCCGTGAGCGGAAGCTACAGAAGCGCAACCTGCTCTTGGAAAGTGTCGATTTCTTCTCGCCGACCCTCCTGAGAAAAGACCTTTGTTTGCTTCTTTCACGTGAGGCGTCGCTCTCCGGAGTCCACAGCTTGGGCGACGCTTCGATTCGGGCTCGTTTGCGCCCCTTGCGGGGATTATTACAGGCAACCAACCACCTCCAACCACGATTGGTACCGTCCAATACATCACCGGGCAAGTCTAGACCTGCCTTGCCACTTAATGAATAGTCATGAGAGCGGCAGAAGGGGTGGGCATGGGTTTTGTTGTTAGATGCAACCACGATGACAGGACCAAGGCGGCATTCGGGGAAGTGAGGCAAAGACGGACTTCACTCCTCTTCGCGATGTCTTTGCACACCTTGACCACATGAGTCCGGAAGAAAGGAACGTTCTGGCGACTCTCGGACTCCGCAGGAGCTAAAATGCTGTACGCCAGCCACCCCATGCAGGACTACGCCACGGTAGGTGACAACGTCTCTTTCGTATCCGTTCTCATGTGGTTGTGGCGCATTGCAGATGCCTTGGAATCTAGGGTAGGTTTGCAAGATGAAGTTGAAGATCTAGGGTAGGTTTGGAAGCCGAAGTTGAAGATCTAGGGTAGGTTTGGAAGCCGAAGTTGAAGATCTAGGGTAGGTTTGGAAGCCGAAGTTGATGATCTAGGGTAGGTTTGATTATCTAGGATAGGTTTGATGATCATGGGTAGGTTTGCAAGCCAACGTTGATGATCTAGGGTAGGTTTGCAAGCTGAAGTTGATGATCTAGGGTAGGTTTGATGATCTAGGGTAGGTTTGATGATCATGGGTAGGCTTGCAAGCCCAAGATGATGATCTAGGGTAGGTTTGCAAGCCCAAGTTGATGATCATGGGTAGGCTTGCAAGCCCAAGTTGATGATCTAGGGTAGGTTTGATGATCATGGGTAGGCTTGCAAGCCCAAGATGATGATCTAGGGTAGGTTTGATGATCTAGGGTAGGTTTGCAAGCCCAAGTTGATGATCATGGGTAGGTTTGATGATCATGGGTAGGCTTGCAAGCCCAAGTTGAAGATCTAGGGTAGGTTTGCAGGTCGAAGTTGAAGATCTAGGGTAGGTTTGATGATCATGGGTAGGCTTGCAAGCCAAAGTTGATGATCTAGGGTAGGTTTGATGATCATGGGTAGGCTTGCAAGCCCAAGATGATGATCTAGGGTAGGTTTGATGATCTAGGGTAGGTTTGCAAGCCGCAGTTGATGATCTAAGGTAGGTTTGCAAGCCGACATTGATGATCTAGGGTAGGTTTGCAAGCCAAAGTTGAATATCTAGGGTAGGTTTGATGATCTAGGGTAGGTTTGCAAGCCGAAGTTGATGATCTAGGGTAGGTTTGATGATCATGGGTAGGCTTGCAAGCCCAAGATGATGATCTAGGGTAGGTTTGATGATCTAGGGTAGGTTTGCAAGCCAAAGTTGATGATCTAAGGTAGGTTTGCAAGCCGACATTGATGATCTAGGGTAGGTTTGCAAGCAGAAGTTGGATCTCAAGGATGCATTGCTCAATGCAACTATGTCATGCAGCAGCAACAAATCTAGATATGATTGGATGCAACATTAATAGGAGCATAGGTTGAGGGAAGTCATGATCCCACTCTCTTCTATTTTGGTCACATCACACCGGGAATAATGTTGTTGCGAAGCAATTCAAGGAGATGGAGAAGATGGAACATAATAATAATAATAATAATAATAATAATAATAATAATAATAATAATAATACAACAGCCAGCAGAGTGTCTGCTGTGGACTCATCTTGTTGTGTTTCAAATAATAATAATAATAATAATAATAATAATAATAATAATAATAATAATAATAATTCGACTTGTTATTTTGTGATACGAAATCCAGCATATGGAACATAATAATAACAGTCATTATTATTATTATTATTATTATTATTATTATTATTATTATTATTATTATTATTACAGCCAGAAGAGTGTCTGCTGTGGACTCATCTTGTTGTGTTTCAAATAACAACAACAACAACAATACTAATAATTCGACTTGTGATTTTGTGATATGAAATCCAGCATATACATGCATCTTGTTTGCTGTGTCATACTGTGCTTTTGTAAATTAATAATAGAATAATAATAATAATTGAATAATAGTAACAATAATTGAATAATAGAGTCTTACTTATCCAACATAAACGGGCGGCCAGAACGTTGGATGTAAAATAATAATCGAATAATAATAATAATTGAATAATAATATCAATAATTGAACAATAGAGTTTCACTTATCCAACATAAACGGGCCGGCTGAATGTTGGATAAGCAAAAATGTTGGATAATAAGGAGGGAATTACGGAAAAGCCTATTAAACGTCAAATTACGTTATGATTTTACAAATTAAGCACCACAACAAATCGACGGAAAACGCAGTTCAATAGACGGGATCCTTGCAAGAGTTGGAGCGGCATAACCGCTCCGCGGAGCAATTACCTCCTAAGGTTATGAGAAAACACACGCGTTGCACACACAACACGGCATCGGAGGCGGGAACGCTGGCGCACGGCAATTAGTCCAACGGTTCGGAATCCGCTCCGTTATTGTGCTGTGGTTTTAAGTCGATTCTGACACATTATCATATGGGATTTTTGTGGCAGTAAATACTGAAAAACGAACCCAACTTTGGAATCAAGGCAACGTGTCACGACTTGGGATTGCCAAAACCTCACCCGATGTTGCGCTATAATCGCTTTTGCATATTTTTTTTTAATGTGCCCGCCTGAGCCATCCCTGTCTTGGAGACCTCCAAGCGCGCCTGCGTCTCCCACAATATCCTCTCTGTTCAGCCAGCAACGGGTGGAATTTCGGGGCAAGACGCGACTCGCGCCGGCACCAAACACCTCTCTTCGCCCCGAAAATATGCGCTCGGGAGCCACCTGGCCCTTTGGCACCATGGCCCGGCAAAAGACGGGTCTGGTCCCAAATTGTGTGGAATCGTGTCTGGTTGGTTTGCTGCCGTGCCACGTTATCGCCATGCTCAGAGTACACTGGTTCAGGGACGGAGCCACATCTAGAGCTATACACATATAACAAAAGTGGAAATAGGTCACTATGTGTGTGGCTCCCACGGCTCAGGAGACATCAACAGCCAGGCGCCTCCTCCAGAGTAAGAATGGGAAATTGCCTTAGAAAGAGTGTGTGTTTGTGTGGCATATGTACCTGCAGCCGAGCGCCTCTCCTCTAGAGTAAGAACAAGTAAGAAGCCTCCTTAAAGCACACACCTGCCTGCAGCTGAGCACCTCTCTTCTACAGCAAGAATGAGAAGTTGCCTCCTTGCCTTAGAAAGAGTGCGTGTTTGTGTGGCATATGTGCCTGCCTGCAGCTGAGCGCCTCTCCTCTAGAGTAAGAACAGGTAAGAAACCTCCTTAAAGCACACACCTGCCTGCAGCTGAGCACCTCTCCTCTAGAGCAAGAATGAGAAGTTGCCACCTTGCCTTACACAGAGTGCGTGTTTGTGTGGCATATGTGCCTGCCTGCAGCTGAGCGCCTCTCCTCTAGAGTAGAAACAGGTAAGAAACCTCCTTAAAGCACACACCTGCCTGCAGCTGAGCACCTCTCCTCTAGAGCAAGAATGAGAAGTTGCCACCTTGCCTTACACAGAGTGCGTGTTTGTGTGGCATATGTGCCTGCCTGCAGCTGAGCGCCTCTCCTCTAGAGTAAGAACAAGTAAGAAGCCTCCTTAAAGCACACACCTGCCTGCAGCTGAGCACCTCTCTTCTACAGCAAGAATGAGAAGTTGCCTCCTTGCCTTAGAAAGAGTGTGTGTGTGTGTGGCATATGTGCCTGCCTGCAGCCGAGTGCCTCTCCTCTAGAGTAGAAACAGGTAAGAAACCTCCTTGAAGCACATACCTGCCTGCAGCTGGGCACCTCTCCTCTAGATTAAGAATGAGAAGTTGCCTCCTTGCCTTAGAAAAAGAGCGCCTCTCCTCTAGAGTAGAAACAAGTAAGAAGCCTCCTTAAAGCACACACCTGCCTGCAGCTGAGCACCTCTCGTCTAGAGCAAGAATGAGAACTTGCTTCTTTGCCTTGGAAAAAGTGTGTGTGTGTAGCGCATGTGCCTGCAGCCGAGCGCCTCCTCTAGAATAAGAATGAGAACTTGCCTCCTTGCATTGGAAAGAGTGTGTATGTGTGTGTGTGTGTGTGGCGCACACGCCTGCCTGCAGCCGAGGACCTCTCCTCTAGAGTAGAAACAGGTAAGAAGCCTCCTTAAATCACACGTCTGCCTGCAGCTGAGCGCCTCCTATAGAGTAAGAATGAGAACTTGCCTCCTTGCCTTGGAAAAAGTGCATGTGTGTCGCACATGACTGCCTGCAGCCGAGCACCTCTCCTATAGAGTATAAACAGGTAAGAAGCCTCCTTAAAGTGCGCACCTGCCCGCAGCTGAGCACCTCTCCTCTAGAGTAAGAATGAGAACTTGTCTCCTTGCCTTGGAAAGAATGTGTGTGTGGCACACGTGCCTGCCTGCAGCTGAGCGCCTCTCCTCTAGAGTAGAAACCGGTAAGAAGCCTCCTTAAAGTGCGCACCTGCCTGCAGCTGAGCACCTCTCCTCTAGAGTAGAAACAGCTTAAATGCCTAAAATGACAGGAAGGGGTGCCTGAGAAGCACCCCCCCCCCCAATAACAAAAACAGATATCTACCCGCCCGATTTTGGGAGACCCAAAAAAATGGATTGCAGCCCCCACCGAAAACTGAGACACGAAATGGGTCAAGGTTTACCCCGAAAGCACAACCCTATTGGCCAAGGATGAAGCCCCAAACACCTCGAGGACCAAAGTTTGGAAATCTGTGTTTTAGCCGAGAGTCTTCCTTACAATGGAAAGGACCGGGACGGGGAACAATTCCTTTTGTTGGTGCTCCACATCTGATGCCTTTGTATTTGTCGAACTGACGCATCTCCCACCTTCCCACCACCGAGGTCTTTGAGAGGCAGTTGACGGACGTGTTGGAACAAGGCGGTTTCCTGACGTGCTCTTGCATGTTGGCCTTCCACCTTGGAACAAACAGACTCCAAGGGGGGGAAATGGGGCAAAGATCAGGCCCCCAATTGAAGATCTCCAAGTGCATTAAGCATAGTTGGGTCACACCAATGGAGAGAGTCAGAAACACTGGGGTGTCTGTGGTGGAGGAAAAACAGAGTTGGGGAATATGTTCACAATCTGTGCCTCTAGGTCTGCTGAACGTTGACCATAAAAGTCATGCTGGAGGACACAACTAGGTTGGATCTACACCATCATATAATGCATTGTATAGATAGTAGTGTTGTGCATTCGTATGGAATTGCAATTCGTTTTGTGTCGTTTCATTCGTGTGTAGACGAACGGTCGAAACGAAACAATAGCACGAAGGAAACAAAGGAGAAATTTCCGTGCACATCTCTAATATCCAGTGTAGACACATGAAATGCAATTCTACCTGCATTATATGGATCTACTCTACACTCACCGTGTAACTCAGTTCGATGTGCACTATGTGGCAGTGTAGGTCCAGCCTTAGAGGTTCCTAGAGGTAAACATCTCTCTGTGAGTTTTTCCAATGCGATTCTACGGCCAAGTTGTAGGACTTAAGATGCATCTACACTGTAGCGTGAATACAATCATAGCTCAATGCTATGGAATGCTGGAAGTTGTAGTTTGGTGAGGTTCTGGCACTCTTGGGCAGTGAAGGCTAAAGACGTCATAAAACGACAACTCCCAGGATTGCGTAGCATTGAGACGTGGTGATACAGTGCATTAATTCGACAGTGTAGACCAGATACATGCGCCACACACACACACACACTTTCCAAGGCAAGGAGGCAAGTTCTCATTCTTGGTCTAGAGCAGAGGCGCTCAGCTGCAGGCAGGCACATGCGCCACACACACATGCACTCTGCAAAGCAAGGAGGCAAGTTCTCACTCTTACTCTAGAGGTGTTCGTGTGCAGGCAGGCATGTGCACCACACACACACACACACTCTTTCCAAGGCAAGTTCTCATTCTTACTCTAGAGGAGAGGCGCTCGGCTGCAGGCAGGCTCATACGCCATACACACATGCACTATTTGCAAAGCAAAGAGGCAAATTCTCATTCTTACTCTAGAGGAGAGGCACTCGGCTGCAGGCAGGCTCATGCACCACACACACATGCACTCTTTGCAAACCAAGGAGGCAAATTCTCATTCTTACTCTAGAAGAGAGGCGCTCGGCTGCAGGCAGGCACATGCGCCACACACACATGCACTCTTTGCAAACCAAGGAGGCAAATTCTTATTCTTACTCTAGAGGAGAGGCGCTCGGCTGCAGGCAGGCACATGCGCCACACACACATGCACTCTTTGCAAACCAAGGAGGAAAGTTCTCATTCTTACTCTAGAGGAGAGGCGCTTGGCTGCAGACAGGCACATGAGCCACATACACATGCACTCTTTGCAAAGCAAGGAGGCAAATTTTTATTCTTACTCTAGAGGAAAGACGCTCGGCTGCAGGCAGGCACATGCGCCACACACACATGGTCGGGATCTCACCCTACGACTCCCAGCCACATGTGCCACACACACATGGTAGGTAGGTATCTCAGCCTATGACTCCCATCATCCCGAATCCAGCATGAGAACGATGGGAGGTGTAGTTGTCCGTCTGGTGTAACAGCCCGTTCTGTGTTGTGTTGTGGATGGAGTTGAGGAATGAGGTCACACTGTCAAGGATACCCTTCTCTCTGTGGTGCGCAAGTGGAGACTTGTTTTTCCCCCGGTGATGAGGTGATGTGGGGAGGGGGGGAGCGAAACCAAAATATAAAGCCCGACCACACGACCCCTCAAAGGTATTTCCCACTTCCACACCAGTGCTGGCCCTGGATGACGCCTGTCCGAACAAGCCACCGGGGGAAGTTTTGCTGAAGCCTCGTCCTCGGAGGCCGCCCGTGCCGTCTGACTTCTCTCCTTCTCCACCACACCTTCCCTTCCCTCCTCCCCCTCTTCCCATTCCTCCAGTCCCAGTTCAATTTGCTCAACGGCAGCATGGATCAGAGCACTGACAGTCGAGCTGCCTCGTCGAGCCCGTACAACTCGGAGCACGCCTCCAATGTCCCGACGCTCTCGCCGTACTCCCAGCCCAGCTCCACCTTCGACACCATGTCCCCGGCGCCCGTCATCCCCTCCAACACCGACTACCCGGGACCGCACCACTTCGAGGTCACCTTCCAGCAGTCCAGCACCGCCAAATCCGCCACCTGGACGGTAAGTCGCATGCTGATTATGTTTCGGGATTTTGGGTTGGCCTGGTAGGAAGAAGCTCCTCAATGGCTAGCCCCTTGAGTGATGTAGAACGGGAGATACAACCCAATCTGACCCTCGGTGATGCTAGTTGTCCACATCCTGGCATGGAAGGAGATGGACCCAAGGCACCTTCTCCAAAAGACCATGACCTTAAATTATATCTGTCCTCGTCCTAGCATGGAAGAAGATGGACCCAAGGTACCTTCTCCAAAAGACCATGAGCTTAAATAATATAGAACAGGAGACACAACACAATCTGACCACTGATGATACCACTTGATGCCTATACATCTCTCCTTGTCCTGGCATGGAAGAAGATGGTCCCAAGGCACCATCCCCAAAGTACCATGACCTTAAATAATATAGAACAGGAGATACAACTCACTCTGACCATTGATGATACCAGTTGATGCCCATGAATCTGTCCTCGTCCTAGCATGGAAGGAGATGGACCCAAGGTACCTTCTCCAAAAGACCATGACCTTAAATAATATAGAACAGGAGATACAACTCAATCTGACCACTGATGATACCACTTGATGCCTATACATCTCTCCTTGTCCTGGCATGGAAGAAGATGGTCCCAAGGCACCATCCCCAAAGTACCATGACCTTAAATAATATAGAACAGGAGATACAACTCACTCTGACCATTGATGATACCAGTTGATGCCCATGAATCTGTCCTCATCCTGGCATGGAAGGAGATGGACCCAAGGTACCTTCTCCAAAAGACCATGACCTTAAATAATATAGAACAGGAAATACAACCCAATCTGACCCTCGGTGATAGCAGTTGTCCACATCCTGGCATGGAAAGAGATGGAGCCAAGGCACCTTCTCCAAAAGACCATGACCTTAAATTATATCTGTCCTCATCCTGACATGGCAGGAGATGGACCCAAGGTATCTTCTCCAAAGGACCATGACTTTAAATTATATCTGTCCTCATTCTGGCATGGCAGGAGATGGACCCAAGGTATCTTCTCCAAATGACCATAACCTTAAATTATGTCTGTCCCCATTCAAGCATGGAAGGAGATGGACCCAAGGTATCTTCTCCAAAGGACCATGACTTTAAATTATATCTGTCCTCATTCTGGCATGGCAGGAGATGGACCCAAGGTACCTTCTCCAAAGGACCATGACCTTAAATTATATAGAACAGGAGATACAACACAATCTGACCCTTGGTGATATCACTTGTTGCCTATACATCTCTCCTCATCCTGGCATGGAAGGAGATGGTCCTAAGGCACCATCTTCAAAAGACCATGACCTTAAATGATATGGAAGAGGAGATACAACCCAATCTGACCCTCAGTGATACTAGTTGTCCACATCCTGGCATGGAAGGAGATGGTCCCAAGGCACCATCCTCAAAAGACCATGACCTTAAATAACATAGAACAGGAGATACAACCCAATCTGACCATTGGTGATACCACTTGATGACTATACATCTCTCCTCATCCTGGCATGGAAGAAGATGGTCCCAAGGTACCTTCTCCAAAAGACCATGTCCTTAAATAATATAGAACAGGAGATACAACTCAATCTGACCATTGATGATACCAGGAGATGCCCATGAATCTGTCCTCGTCCTGGCATGGAAGGAGATGGACCCAAGGCACCTTCTTCAAAAGACCATGACCTTAAATTATATCTGTCCTCGTCCTGGTATGGAAGGAGATGGTCCCAAGGCACCATCCCCAAAAGACTATGACCTTAAATAATATAGAACAGGAGATACAACACAATCTGACCCTTGGTGATACCATTTAATGCCCATGCATCTGTCCTCGTCCTGGTATGGAAGAAGATGGTCCCAAGGTACCTTCTCCAAAAGACTATATCCTTAAATGAACCTTCCGTTCTATAATATTAAAGGAAATTGTCATTTGGAGGAGGTGGCTTGGGAACATCTCCTCTATGCCAGGACTAGGACAAACCCTAGAGACCTTCCATCCCAGTTGGCATCGTCAGATTAGATTGTGTTTTTCTCTTCGAGAACATTTAAGGCAATTGTCATTTGGTATCATCTCCTACCTGACCCTGGTATCACCAAGAGTCAGCTTGGGTTGCATCTCCTGTTCGATTATACCAGTTGATGCCCATGAATCTGTCCTCATCCTGGCATGGAAGGAGATGGTCCCAAGGTACCTTCTCCAAAAGACCATGACCTTAAATAATATAGAACAGGAGATACAACCCAATCTGACCATGGATGATACCAGTTGATGTCCATGAATCTCTCCTTGTCCTAACATGGAAGGAGATGGTCTCATGACCATGACCATGACCTTAAATTATATCTGTCCTCATCCTGGTATGAAAGGAGATGGCCCCAAGGTACCTTCTACAAAGGACCATGACCTTAAATGACATAGAACAGGAGATACAACACAATCTGACCATTGATGATACCAGTTAATGCCCATGAATCCGTCCTCGTCTTAGCATGGAAGGAGATGATCCCATGACCATGACCATGACCTTAAATTATATCTGTCCTCGTCCTGGTATAGAAGGAGATGGTCCCAAGGCACCATCCCCAAAAGACTATGACCTTAAATGATATTAAACAGGAGATACAACTCAATCTGACCCTTGATGATACCAGTTGATGCCCATGAATCTCTCCTCGTCCTAGCATGGAAGGAGATGGTCCCATGACCATGACCTTAAATTATATCTGTCCTCGTCCTGGCATAGAGGAGATGGTCCCAAGCCACCTTCTCCAAGAGACAAGATGATTCAACCAAAGCTGATCCTTGGTGCTTCCAGTTGACTACAGTTGAATGAACGTAGCATTGGTTGGACCTTCTTAGTGGGTCTATCTTGTCTCTTCCAACTCTATGATTCTATGAATAATAATATCCCATATCCAAGATGTTTTGGAATATTTATAGAGAGACGAGACTTAAGTCTACACGTGACACGTATGCATGTTTCATATACACCTGATGGCCAGACAGCTCTTACTATCAGGATTTCGTCACGTTGAGGTGGAATCTCTGGTGTCACTGTCTCAGCCAGGATTTGGGAGAATTCTGGATCGGGTATCCTCACATGGCTGAGCTTTGTGGATGTGAACGAAGCACTCGCCGGAGTAGCATCTCTTTCCCCCGGCCCATGTCCCCTCAACCACGGCTTCTCTCCATCGGTTCTATAGCGTGACGGAGCATGTTGGTCCCCCACCGACAGGCGCAAAGCCATCAGGCCCTCGGCTTGCCGGATCTGCCCAAACTTGTTAGATCACAGCTGCCTCGATGCCTTCCTTGCCACGCCAGGCAGCTGGTAACTGATAGATAATTAGTATTTTTCTCAAGTCGCCTATCAGACTTGGTACCCACTGTCTCGCAAGTCTTGCGTGTTCTTCTTTCGAAGCCGTGCTGTTGAAGGATGCAGGCTTTGGATGGTTTGTAGAAGAAGACGAGGTCCATCCAAAGTCATCATCCTTGGACATCAAAGTGGAATCACTGTGCACCTGTTACTTGTCCTTTTCGAAACTCTTGAGGACTTCGAAACTCTTAAAGACTTCGAAACTCTTAAAGACTTCGAAACTCTTGAAGACTTCGAAACTCTCGAAGACTTCGAAACTCTTGAGGACTTCGAAACTGTTGAGGACTTTGAAACTCTTGAAGACTTCGAAACTCTTAAAGACTTCGAAACTCTCAAAGACTTCGAAACTCTCAAAGACTTCGAAACTCTCAAAGACTTTGAAACTTTTAAAGACTTTGAAACTCTTGAAGACTTCGAAACTCTCGAGGAATTCGAAACTCTTAAAGACTTCGAAACTCTTAAAGACTTTGAAACTCTTGAAGACTTCGAATCTCTTGAAGACTTCGAAGCTCTTGAAGACTTCGAATCTCTTGTAGACTTCGAAGCTCTTGAAGACTTCGAAACTCACGAAGACTTCGAAGCTCTTGAGGACTTCAAAGCTCTTGAAGACTTCGAAGCTCTTGAAGACTTCGAAACTTTGAAGGCTTCAAAACTCTTGAAGACTTCGAAGCTCTTGAAGACTTCGAAGCTCTCGAAGACTTCGAGACTCTCGAAGACTTCGAAACTCTCGAAGACTTCGAAACTCTTGAAGACTTCGAGACTCTCGAAGACTTTGAAACTTAAAGACTTCGAAACTCTTAAAGACTTCGAAACTTTGAAGGCTTCAAAGCTCTCGAAGACTTCGAAGCTCTTGAAGACTTCAAAACTCTTGAGGACTTCGAAACTCTTGAAGACTTCGAAGCTCTTGAAGACTTGGGGGCTCAGGTTTATTTTATTCTATTCTTGGGAAAACTACCCAAAAATACAGCAAAGCATACAAAAATATGCTTAAAGTTGAGCATCCAGCTCACAGCAAGCAGAGCATGAAGTGCCACGTGGTTGTAAAGAATTGAGAGCTTAGGAAGCAAACATACAGAGTTCAGTCATGAAGATTACAAAAGCCATGAGCCTCCTCTAGAGTAAGAATGAGAACTTGCCTGTTGCCTTGGAAAGAGAGAGTGTGTGTGGCGTGCAGGCACAGAAAGTGTGTGCGCCTGCCTGCAGCTGAGCGCCTCATCTAGAATAAGAATAGAACTTGCCCCCTTGCCTTGGAAAGAGAGTGTGTGCATGTTTAGCATGCAGGCCCAGAAAGTGTGTGAGTCTGCCTGCAGCCGAGCGCCTCCTCTAGAGTAGAAATAGATAAGACGTCTCCTTAAAGCACACACCTGCCTGCAGCTGAGCACCTCTTCTCTAGAATAGAAATAGATAAGACGTCTCCTTAAAGCGCACACCTGCCTGCAGCTGAGCACCTCTCCTCTAGAGTAGAAATAGATAAGACGTCTCCTTAAAGCGCACACCTGCCTGCAGCTGAGCGCCTCTCCTCTAGAGTAGAAATAGATAAGACGTCTCCTTAAAGCACGCACCTGCCTGCAGCTGAGCGCCTCTTCTCTAGAGTAGAAATAGATAAGACGTCTCCTTAAAGCGCACACCTGCCTGCAGCTGAGCGCCTCTCCTCTAGAGTAGAAATAGATAAGACGTCTCCTTAAAGCGCACACCTGCCTGCAGCTGAGCGCCTCTCCTCTAGAGTAGAAATAGATAAGACGTCTCCTTAAAGCACGCACCTGCCTGCAGCTGAGCACCTCTTCTCTACAGTAGAAATAGATAAGACGTCTCCTTAAAGCGCACACCTGCCTGCAGCTGAGCGCCTCTCCTCTAGAGTAGAAATAGATAAGACGTCTCCTTAAAGCAGACGCCTGCCTGCAGCTGAGCGCCTCTCCTCTAGAGTAGAAATAGATAAGACGTCTCCTTAAAGCACGCACCTGCCTGCAGCTGAGCACCTCTTCTCTAGAGTAGAAATAGATAAGACGTCTCCTTAAAGCACGCACCTGCCTGCAGCTGAGCACCTCTTCTCTAGAGTAGAAATAGATAAGATGTCTCCTTAAAGCACGCACCTGCCTGCAGCTGAGCGCCTCTCCTCTAGAGTAGAAATAGATAAGATGTCTCCTTAAAGCACGCACCTGCCTGCAGCTGAGCGCCTCTCCTCTAGAGTAGAAATAGATAAGACATCTCCTTAAAGCGCACACCTGCCTGCAGCTGAGCGCCTCTCCTCTAGAGTAGAAATAGATAAGACGTCTCCTTAAAGCGCACACCTGCCTGCAGCTGAGCGCCTCTCCTCTAGAGTAGAAATAGATAAGACGTCTCCTTAAAGCACGCACCTGCCTGCAGCTGAGCACCTCTTCTCTAGAGTAGAAATAGATAAGACGTCTCCTTAAAGCGCACACCTGCCTGCAGCTGAGCGCCTCTCCTCTAGAGTAGAAATAGATAAAACATCTCCTTAAAGCACACGCCTGCCTGCAGCTGAGCGCCTCTCCTCTAGAGTAAAACGATGCAATTTTTGGATCGAAAGTTTAGTTAAAACTAGTTGGACAAAGGATGTGAGCGAGGAAGAACGGGTGCTCCTGGACCCATCTCCCCTCGCTGTGCAATGCGGCAGGCATTTCTCTCTGATGCTCTCCCCCCCCCCCCAATTTCCAGATAATAATGAGAAAGCCGGCTCGCTCCGTGCGCTAGGCATGTGCTCTCCTCCTCTCCCCGTCCTAACAGATTTGGCCGGGCTGGTTAACGGTATTTGCGGTTTGCAAGATGCTACACGTTGGAGGGAAATGACAGACACGTTATTATCACCTCTCCGCCGCTCTCTGCCCAAACCTGCCCGGCGAAGGGGGCCCTGCAGCTGCTTGCTTCCAGAGAGAGGGGAAATTAGCCGCCCCGGGCAGTGGGTTTCTTCCTCGCTTGCTGTCTTTCTTGTCCTGGTTTCGTGGGATGTATTGACTGCAGGCCCACATATGTGGAGGAGAGTTGAATGAGGAACGAAAGAAGGGGCAAAGGAAGAGGGAAGGAAGCTTGGTTTGGAGAGAAGCATCGTGAGCATCCTACGTAGAGTTGACACCACTCCCTTTGAGAAGGATGGAAGGCAATCCCTCCCGTTGCCATTCAAGTCCAGACAGCTCTGCGTCAAGCCATGATGATCAACAAGATCTTATCGGCCGGGATTCTGTCGGGACACATCCGCCTGGCAGCCCCGAGCGGGTGAGAGAGAGGCGACAGGACCTGCTTGGAAGAAGAAGTGGATGAGATGCTCACAGCTGGGTCCAGAGCTCTCCAAACGCTCAGGAGGACAACATTGCTTGCCTCATCTTTGGCTTCTTCTCCTTCTCATCTTCCATGGAACTCTCAGGAGGAGAACGTTGCTTGCCTCGTCTTTGGCTTCTTCTCCTTCTTCTCATCTTCCATGGAACTCTCAGGAGGAGAACGTTGCTTGCCTCGTCTTTGGCTTCTTCTCCTTCTTCTCATCTTCCATGGAACTCTCAGGAGGAGAACGTTGCTTGCCTCATCTTTGGCTTCTTCTCCTTCTTCTCATCTTCCATGGAACTCTCAGGAGGAGAACGTTGCTTGCCCCATCTTTGGCTTCTTCTCCTTCTTCTAGTCTACCATGCTCAGGAGGAGAACGTTGCTTGCCTCATCTTTGGCTTCTTCTCCTTCTTCTCATCTTCCATGGAACTCTCAGGAGGAGAACGTTGCTTGCCCCATCTTTGGCTTCTTCTCCTTCTTCTAGTCTACCATGCTCAGGAGGAGAACGTTGCTTGCCTCGTCTTTGGCTTCTTCTCCTTCTTCTCATCTTCCATGGAACTCTCAGGAGGAGAACGTTGCTTGCCTCGTCTTTGGCTTCTTCTCCTTCTTCTCATCTTCCATGGAACTCTCAGGAGGAGAACGTTGCTTGCCTCGTCTTTGGCTTCTTCTCCTTCTTCTCATCTTCCATGGAACTCTCAGGAGGAGAACGTTGCTTGCCTCGTCTTTGGCTTCTTCTCCTTCTTCTCATCTTCCATGGAACTCTCAGGAGGAGAACGTTGCTTGCCCCATCTTTGGCTTCTTCTCCTTCTTCTAGTCTACCATGCTCAGGAGGTGAACATTGCTTGCCTCATCTTTGGCTTCTTCTCCTTCTTCTAGTCTTCCATGGAAACCACAAATGTTCAAGAGGAGAATGTTGCTTGCCTCATCTTTGGCTTCTTCTCCTTCTGGTCTTCCATGCTCAGGAGGAGAACGTTGCTTGCCTCGTCTTTGGCTTCTTCTCCTTCTTCTAGTCTACCATGCTCAGGAGGAGAACGTTGCTTGCCTCATCTTTAGCTTCTTCTCTTTCTTCTCGTCTTCCATGGAAACCCCAAACGCTCAGGAGGAGAACGTTGCTTGCCTCGTCTTTGGCTTCTTCTCCTTCTTCTAGTCTTCCATGAAAACCCCAAACACTCAGGAGGAGAACATTGCTTGCTTTATGTTTGGCTTCTTCTCCTTCTTCTTGTCTTCATTGGAAAACCCCAAGAGATGGAACGGCGTCCACTTTTTTGACCATCAATCATATGCAGTGAGCTCTTGGGTTTGGTTCCAGGAACTTCATGGACACCATAATGGTAAAATGTGATTGGAAAAGTCATAGAATCATAGGGTTGGAGGAGAAGTCGAGAAGCAGTGCCTTCAGTTAGGGTAATTCCACCAAAATATAGCAGAGTACCAGGAGTAAACTCCATAACCAGCAGAAACTTATGCGTGGTCCAGCAGAAGTTTGGGTTGGAGAACCTCAACATTTCCAGGAAGATGTTCCCTCAGATTGAATAAGAAGCAGGGGACAAAAAGGGCTGCCGTTGGGAGAGATCATCAGGAGTTTTGGAGTATGGTGTCATCTGTACGCAGATGATGTCCAACTCTGTCACTCCTTCCCACCTGTCACTAAGGAGGCTGTTTTGGTCCTGAACTCTTGTCGGACTGGATGAGGGCAAACAAATTGGAACTGAATCCAGACAAGACAAGAGGTCCTCCTGGTCAGTCGTAAGGCCTAACAAATAAACCTCTGTGATATATTTTTCTCAACACCTTCAATTCCGCTTCTGCTGTTGCAAGAAAGGAAGGGCCGGATAGCTCCAGGCGCCTTGGCAGAGAGGGTTTGGCTGGAAGGTTTTGTCTTGGCCTTTTCTCAAAAGGAGCTGTCCCTGGTAGCGAGAAAGGAGAACAACACACATGAGAAGAGTCTGAAGGAGAGGGAGAAAGAACGATCCACTTGTGCAAACCCATGCCTGCTTCTTGGCAGAACAGGGTTGGACTGGGTGGCCCATGAGGTCTCTTCCAACTCTGGTCCAGGATGGTCTTTGAGATCTCAAGCTGGGTGGGCCTCTTTCGCATGGATCACCCCATCCAAGGTCTAGCAGAACATAGCGCTGTGCAAGAGATGACTCCGAAATGGGTCTGTTGTTGTTGTGGGTGATGGGTCTTGGAAGGCCTCCCGGAGCTGTCGGGGCTTGTTGGGGTTATCAAGGGAGGCAAGTCTGCACCGGCGGATCATTTGCACCACAAGCAGCTTAGCGTAAAAAGCCCCTCCGCCGTCCCGGAGCTGTTCCGTCTCCCAGGCATGTCGGGGACGTGTCTGGCAATGCCAGCATGAAAAGGGTCCTTTGACTGATGGATGATTCTGGGAATGGGTGTCCGTAAAAAATATCCTTCTCAGTGTCAATCCAAAATAGGTCTCCAAAATAGGATGGGAGACGACACCTGGCTTGAAAACAGTCTAGGTGTCTTAGTAGACCACAAGCTGAATGTGAGCCAAGAGTGTGACACGGCAGCGAAAAAAGCCAATACGATTCTAGGCTGCATCAATAGAAAGATAGTGGCTAGTAGAGTTGTTCATGGAACCGTTTTGCTTCGTTTCAGCCGTTCTTTCATTACTTTTGTTACCTTTAGGCCCCTCCCAGTATGGAAATCAACTCGATACGAAAGCAGCCAAGAACCTCCTCTAGAGTAAGAACGTGAATTTGCCTGTTGCCTCCTTGCCTTAGAAAAAGAGTGTGTATGTGCACACAGGCCCCGAAATTGTGCACGGCTGCCTGCAGCCAAGCGCCTCCTCTAGAGTAAGAATGAGCTTGAAAAGAGAGTGTGTGTGTGGCATTCAGTCCCAGAAAGTGTGCGTGTGGCATTCAGTCCCAGAAAGTGTGCATGCCTCCATGCAGCCGAGCGCCTCCTCTAGAGTCAGAATGAGAACTTGTGTGTTGCCTACTTGCATTGGAAAGAGAGTACGTGTGTGGTGTGCAGGACCAGAAAGTGCAATCACCTGCCTGCAGCCAAGCGACTTCTCTAGAATAAGAATGAGAACTTGCCTCCTTGGAAAGAGTGTGTGTGCGTGTGGCATGCAGGCCCAGAAAACGTGGGTGCCTGCCTGCAGCCGAGCGCCTCCTCTAGAGTAAGTATGAGAATTTGCCTGTTGCCTCCTTGCTTAGAAAGAGAGTGTGTGTATGTACACGCAGGCCCTGAAATTGTACATGGCTGCCTGCAGCCAAGCGCCTCCTCTAGAGTAAGAATGAGAACTTGCCTCATTGGAAAGAGTATGTGTGTGTGTGTGGCATGCAGGCCCAGAAGGCGCACGCACCTGCCTGCAGCCAAGTGCCTCCTTTAGAGTAAGAATGTGAATTTGCCAGTTGCCTTAGAAAGGGAGAGTGTGTGTGTGTGCATGCAGGCCCCGAAATTGTGCACGGCTGCCTGCAGCCGAGCGCCTCCTCTAGAGTAAGAATGAGAACTTGCCTCCTTAGAAAGATAGTGTGTGCGTGTGGCATGCAGGCCCAGAAAGCGTGTGCACCTGCCTGCAGCCGAGCGCTTCCTCTAGAGTAAGAATGAGAACTTGCGTGTTGCCTACTTGCATTGGAAAGAGTGTGTGTATGTGATGCACAGGCCCAGAAAGTGTACACACCTGCCTGCAGCCGAGCGCCTCCTCTAGAGTAAGAATGAGAACTTGCCTCCTTCGAAAGAGTGTGTGTGCGTGTGGCATGCAGGCCCAGAAAACGTGGACGCCTGCCTGCAGCCGAGCGCCTCCTCTAGAGTAATAATGAGTAAGAAGTCGTACTCTCTCATCCTCCAAAAACCCCTTCATATTAAGCTTTGCCATAGAGATGACTTGAAGGCACACAACCACAAAGCAGGGTTGGGTTTTACTCATATGGAAGACCACCAAGGGTTTCTAGGTGTGTGTAGGAAAATCCTTTCTGTAACTATGGAGAACCATGGTTGGTGCTTAGATCTGGACCAGGTAGAACAATGGTCAATGTCCTAAGTTCCTTGAAGTGTTCACCACCATAACAGGTTCAAACATGGTCAAACCATCGCGGAGAAGACAATGAATCCACCAAAAACTCCTTCATATCAAGCTTTGCCATAGAGATGACTTGAAGGCACACAACCACAAAGCAGGGTTGGGTTTTACTCATATGGAAGACCACCAAGGGTTTCTAGGTGTGTGTAGGAAAATCCTTTCTGTAACTATGGAGAACCATGGTTGGTGCTTAGATCTGGACCAGGTAGAGCAATGGCCAATGTCCTAAGTTCCTTGAAGTGTTCACCACCATAACAGGTTCAAACATGGTCAAACCTTCACGGAGAAGACAACGAATCTAAGCTGGAGATGTTTACGGTGGTGGCCAGGAGATTCTGAGAAGTGTAGTACACCATCCAGCTTTTCCAAGCCTTGTTTTGCTCTTGAGGAACCATCTTCATGGAATATTACGCAGGAAGGACATGTATGGACAGGCACCTCCTCGGCGCTTTGACATACCTTGAATGCTTGTTGCATGAGGTGATAACATTAAAGGGATCACTTTTGCGGGGATGGGGTGTTTTGGCACAGCGTCCGCATTGTGTACGGGGAGGATGGTGGAATGTCCTCCACAGCCAAACATGCCGTGCCATGTAGGGACTCGTCAAACCACGCCGGATGTTTCCCGATGGAAAGGAGATGAAAGGACGTAGCAAAGGGGGCAACATTCAAAGTTTGGGCGAAGTACAACTCCCATATGCAAGTCCCATCATCCATGGTCCATCCTCCGCCAAACCGCACCAGGGTGTAGAGTGGGTCATGGGCGCTCTGTGTGCCAAGTTTTGTCTTGATCCGTCATTGGTGGGGGTCACAGTAGTCTCAGGACGTGAGTGAAGGTACTGCAAGTCCCATCGTCCATGGTTCCGCTAATTTGGCAAACCCTAGTCTTCCCCAAAGAATTGTACAAGGATCATAACTCTCTGTAGTTGTGTGCCAAGTTCTGTTTTGATCCGTCATTGGTGGGGGTCACAGTAGTCTCAGGACGTGAGTGAAGGTACTGCAAGTCCCATCGTCCATGGTTCCGCTAATTTGGCAAACCCTAGTCTTCCCCAAACAATTGTACAAGGATCATAACTCTCTGTAGTTAGGGACCATTGAACTACAATGTCCTCCAAACCGCACCACGATGTAGAGTAAGTCATGGGTCCTCTGTGTGCCAAGTTTTGTCTTGATCCATCATTGGTGGGGGTCACAGTGGTCTCAGGAAGTGAGTGAAGGTACTGCAAATCCCATCATCCATGGTTCCGCTAATTTGGCAAACCCTAGTCTTCCCCAAACAATTGTACAAGGATCATAACTCTCTGTAGTTGTGTGCCAAGTTCTGTTTTGATCCGTCATTGGTGGGGGTCACAGTAGTCTCAGGACGTGAGTGAAGGTACTGCAAGTCCCATCGTCCATGGTTCCACTAATTTGGCAAACCCTAGTCTTCCCCAAAGAATTGTACAAGGATCATAACTCTCTGTAGTTGTGTGCCAAGTTCTGTTTTGATCCGTCATTGGTGGGGGTCACAGTAGTCTCAGGACGTGAGTGAAGGTACTGCAAGTCCCATCGTCCATGGTTCCACTAATTTGGCAAACCCTAGTCTTCCCCAAAGAATTGTACAAGGATCATAACTCTCTGTAGTTGTGTGCCAAGTTCTGTTTTGATCCGTCATTGGTGGGGGTCACAGTGGTCTCAGGATGTGAGTGAAGGTACTGCAAGTCCCATCGTCCATGGTTCCACTAATTTGGCAAACCCTAGTCTTCCCCAAAGAATTGTACAAGGATCATAACTCTCTGTAGTTGTGTGCCAAGTTTTGTCTTGATCCGTCATTGGTGGGGGTCACAGTGGTCTCAGGATGTGAGTGAAGGTACTGCAAGTCCCATCGTCCATGGTTCCGCTAATTTGGCAAACCCTAGTCTTCCCCAAACAATTGTACAAGGATCATAATTCTCTGTAGTTAGGGACCATTGAACTACAATGTCCTCCAAACCGCACCACGATGTAGAGTAAGTCATGGGTCCTCTGTGTGCCAAGTTTTGTCTTGATCCATCATTGGTGGGGATCACAGTGGTCTCAGGAAGTGAGTGAAGGTACTGCAAGTCCCATCGTCCATGGTTCCGCTAATTTGGCAAACCCTAGTCTTCCCCAAACAATTGTACATGGATCATAACTCTCTGCACTTGGACTACTATGTCCGACTTGGCAGGGTTCTCCAGGGTTTTGAGTCAATATGATGGTTGGACATGAGACTTTCCAACTGCCATGGAATCATGGGATTTGTAGTTTGGTGAGACACCAGTACCCTTAGGCAGAGAAGGCTAAATACCGTGTGAAACTACGTCTCTCATGATTGCACAACTAGGAGGCCACCTCCATGCTAGGATATCTGGAGAACTTTCCAAGAGTCGTCCTCCAGGATTTCAGGGTAGGAGTTGACCACTTTGGGTGGTCAACTCTTGGGTGAAGTACAACTCTCATATTCAAGTCCCATCATCCATGGTCCATCCTCCTCCAAACCACACCGGGATGTAGAGTGGGTCATGAGGGCTCTGTGTGCCAAGTTTTGTCTTGATCCGTCATTGGTAGGGGTCACAGTGGTCTCGGGAAGTGAGTGAAGGTACTGCAAGTCCTATCACCCATGGTTCCACTAGTTTGGCAAGATCTTTCCCAAACCCTAGTCTTGGCGAACTGGAGTCCCGAAAGGTAAACTTTCCAAGAGTCGTCCTCCAGGATTTCAGTGCAGGAGTTGACCACTGTGGGTTGTCAACTCTTGGGTGAAGTACAACTCTCATATTCAAGTCCCATCATCCATGGTCCATCCTCCTCCAAACCACACCAGGGCTGACTGTAGTGGTGGCTGATTCCTACGAATTTTCCTCCTCTTCCTAGTATTCCCCGCTGCTGAAGAAGCTCTACTGTCAGATCGCCAAGACATGCCCCATCCAGATCAAAGTGTCCGGCCCTCCTCCGCCGGGGACCATCATCCGCGCCATGCCCGTCTACAAGAAGGCCGAGCACGTGACAGAAGTGGTCAAACGGTGCCCGAACCACGAACTTGGGCGTGACTTCAATGACGGTGAGACTGTAGTATTGTTTCTTCAGCGATAGAGGACTTCGAAGTTTGTGTGTGCCAGTTCTCCAAGGTCCTGGACTTACATCAGGGACGGGTTCAGGACCCTGGAGAGCTTAAAAAGTGTTGCCATTCTGTCACCAGAAGTTGATGGTTTAACAGATGATTTAGATAGAATTGCAAGGACATTCAGAAGTAGCAACAGCAGATAAGGAATTGAGTGAAGAGCTCAGTGATAAGGAGGGTTCCCCTGAGAACCAAAGATCAACCAAAGTCTTTGTTTACAAATCAGAGCCGAGAATAGATTTCGTTATTCGGAGAGATTACGTGGGAAAGTTGGGAAAGAAATTCACGGGAAACAAAATGCTTTCATGGGTGTCTATTAAGCAATTAAGTTGTTTACTTTAGAGTCAGTTCAGGCAACGCTGCGTGAGAGTGAGAAGCTAAGCCTGAGTTCTCTTGTTCCTGGTTCAAGTCAAGCTTTAATTTTGGATTTTTTCAATGTTCCTGTTCATGTACTTTTGTTCAAGTTTTACTAGTTATACTATTAAGCAGCAAGTTGTTTACTTTAAGGTCAGTTCAGGCAACATTGCGTGAGAGTGAGAAGCTAAGCCTGAGTTCTCTTGTTCCTGGTTCAAGTCAAGCTTTAATTTTGGATTTTTTCCATGTTCCTGTTCATGTACTCTGATTCATGTCTTACTAGCTATGTCTTCCTGATTTTGGACTTACGTGATTTCTGGCTGTTCCTTTACTTTGCCACCTCTGGAACTTTAAAATTATTGTTTGATTCTCACCTTTTGCTAAACCTTTCTGGAGTATATATCTTCCTTTCTTATTCCCAATTTTTTCTTGTGTGATGCAGTGGTCATAGGCGTTTCCAGTCCTGGAGTACAACATCAACAATCATTCTTATGTTATCAATACTTCGGTGCAGTGGTGAGTTATTCTGGAAAGCCTTTTCCAAGCATAGTAAACCTGCCATTTTCCTCTGTAGGTCTCTCGGCTCCAGCCAGCCACCTCATCCGTGTGGAAGGCAACAACCTCTCCCAGTATGTGGACGACCCAGTGACTGGGAGGCAGAGCGTCATGGTTCCGTATGAGCCTCCACAGGTAATTTTACCTTTTTCTTATTTTTATTTTATTCTTATACCCAGCATTGTGTATACTATTGTACGTACTAGTGTCTATACTCAGCGTTCCTCTTCCTTCCTCCCTGCCTTTCTCTTCCCATTTCTTCCCTTCCCTTTGGATAGCAGAACATCCAAAAACATGCAAAAGCAGGATATTTATAGTTGAACATTCAGCTCACAGCAAGCAGAGTGTGATGTACCACGTGGCTGTAAAGGATTCAGAGCTTAGGAGGCAAAGATGCAAATGCAGGATACTTATAGTTAAGCATTAAGCTCACAGCAAGCAGAGCGTGAAGTATCACATGGCTGTAAAGAATTCAGAGCTTAGGAGGCGAACGTGCAAAAGCAGGATACTTATAGCTGAGCATTCAGCTCACAGCAAGCAGAGCGTGAAGTATCATGTGGCTGTAAAGAATTCAGTGCTAAGAAGACAAATATGCGAATGCAGGATACTTATAATTGAGCATTCAGCTCACAGCAAGCAGAGCATGAAGTGCCACGTGGCTGTAAAGAATTTGGAGCTTAGACAAACATGCGAAAGCAGGATACTTATAGTTGAGCATTAAGCTCACAGCAAGCAGAGCGTGAAGAGAGCTTAGGAGGCAAACATGCAAACGCAGGATACTTCTAGTTCAGAATTCAGCTCACAGCAAGCAGAGCATGAAGTACCACGTGGCTGTAAAGAATTTAGAGCTTGGGAGGCAAACATGCAAATGCAGGATACTTATAGTTGATCATTAAGCTCACAGCAAGCAGAGCGTGAAGAGAGCTTAGGAGGCAAACATGCAAACGCAGGATACTTATAGTTGAGCATTCAGCTCACAGCAAGCAGAGCATGGAGTATGTAAAAAATTCAGAGCTTAGGAGGCAAACATGTAAACGCAGGATGCCTATAGTTGAGCATTAAGCTCACAGCAAGCAGAGCAGGAAGAGAGCTTAGGAGGCAAACATGCAAACGCAGGATACTTATAGTTGAGCATTCAGCTCACAGCAAGCAGAGCATGAAGTACCACGTGTCTGTAAAGAAGTTAGTGCTTAGGAGGCAAATATGCAAACGACATCTCCCTGGTTTCATAGCATTGAGCATTAATTTCCTGAGAAATTAGGTATTCTTACTCTATGTCAGGGAAGTAAACAAATTACTTCTGTGTCATCATCTCTCTCCTTTTCCTTTGGGGCAGGTGGGCACCGAATTCACCACCATCCTCTACAATTTCATGTGCAACAGCAGCTGCGTCGGCGGAATGAACCGGCGTCCCATCCTCATCATCATCACGCTGGAAACGCGAGAGTAAGTCGCGCATGGCCCAGATTGCAGGATGTGGGCCAAGATGTCCGTGGGGATTTCTTCAGTAATTTCTCGAGAATACATCAGCTAGAAGTTTTGTCTCTATTGTTGGAAGTCTAGACCTCTTTGTGCATTCTCTAGGCATTTTGTAGGCGTCCCAGTATGGACCGAAAGGAGTTCCATTCAGTAGGGTTTATTATTGTTGTTGTTATTGTTATTATCTGCAAAGTCCAGGAATGCACCCCTATGGCCGCCCTCCGTTGAACTGACCCGCTTTGCTCCTCAGTGGGCAGGTTTTGGGGCGGAGGTCGTTCGAAGGCCGGATCTGTGCTTGCCCTGGCAGGGACCGGAAAGCGGACGAGGACCATTATCGGGAGCAGCAAGCCCTGAACGAAAGCGCGGCCAAAAACGGCAACCCCAACAAGCGGAGTAAGTGACAGGGCATTCATTTATCGTGTCAGAAGGGTTGTAGTTCAAGACGGGCCGCGTGTTCCAGGGATTACGAGTGATGCCTGGATAGCTTGCCTGGCTATGTTCCTGTAGATAGGCGGGAAATGTTTGTTATGTAAGGCTTGGGATCCATTGGGATCCTCTTGAGACCTTCAGAGGATCGCAATGGATCTCAAGACTGACATAAGAAGCATTTCACGGCTATATACGGGACCATAGCCAGACACATCTCTGTAATAACGTGGCATTGGGAGACAGGGACACAGCCAGGTACCTCTCGGATCCTGTCTGTGTCCGATAATGATGGGAATCCTGGCTGAAATGCCGGGAACATATGGGAACATAGCCAGACACATCTCTGATCCTCCCCATGCTGGGAGACAGGGACATAGCCAGGTACCTCTCGGATCCTGTCTGTGTCCTATAAAGATGGGAGTCCTGGCTGAAATGCTGGGAACATAGCCAGACACATCTCTGATCCTCCCCATGCTGTAATAACTTGGCACTGGGATACAGGAACATAGCCAGGTACCTCTCGGATCCTGTCTGTATCCTATAATGATGGGAATCCTGGCTGAAATGCCGGGAACATAGCCAGACACATTTCTGATCCTGCCCATGCTGTAATAACTTAGCATTGGGAGACAGGGACACAGCCAGGTACCTCTCGGATCCTGTCTGTGTCCTATAATGATGGGAATCCTGGCTGAAATGCCGGGAACATAGCCAGGTACCTCTCGGATCCTGTCTGTGTCCTATAATGATGGGAATCCTGGCTGAAATGTCGGGAACATAGCCAGGTACCTCTCGGATCCTGTCTGTGTCCTATAATGATGGGAATCCTGGCTGAAATAACAGGAACATAGCCAGGTACCTCTCAGATCCTCCCCATGCTGTAATAACTTGGCATTGGGAGACAGGAACATAGCCAGGTACCTCTCGGATCCTGTCTGTGTCCTATAATGATGGGAATCCTGGCTGAAATGTCGGGAACATAGCCAGGTACCTCTCGGATCCTGTCTGTGTCCTATAATGATGGGAATCCTGGCTGAAATGTCGGGAACATAGCCAGGTACCTCTCGGATCCTGTCTGTGTCCTATAATGATGGGAATCCTGGCTGAAATGTCGGGAACATAGCCAGGTACCTCTCGGATCCTGTCTGTGTCCGATAATGATGGGAATCCTGGCTGAAATGTCGGGAACATAACCAGACACATCTCTGATCCTGCCCATGCTGTAATAACTTAGCATCTGGATACAGGGACACAGCCAGGTTCCTCTCAGATCCTGTCTGTGTCCTATAATGATGGGAATCCTGGCTGAAATGACGGGAACATAGCCAGACACATCTCTGATCCTGCCCATGATATTAATAATTTAGCATTGGGATACAGGAACACAGCCAGGTACCTCTCGGATCCTGTCTGAAGTTACGTTGGTGCTGAAGTGCCGCAAATCCCGAACGAAGCTCTTCATAATTCTTTGTTGTCTTTCCTCTCATCCCGTCCGTCAGCGTTCAAGCAAAGTCCGCAAGGGATGCCAGCACTGGGAGCTGGAATGAAGAAGCGGAGGCACGGAGAAGAGGAAACATACTACGTTCCCGTAAGCACAACCGGTGATTAGAACCGCGGGAGATTCATATCTGTCACACTTGGAATGGTGCCCTTCCTGCTCTTCAATTTGGGCAAAGTCATGTCTAGAGCTTAGGAATGGATGGATGGTTCCCTCAGTGTTGGATTTGAGGGATCCATTGGGGAATCTGAGGTGTTAGACTCAAAAATAACTCTTAAGTTTGGGTAATTCCACCAAAACATAGCAGAGTACCAGGAGTAAACTCTGTAGCCAGTAGAAACTCGTGTTTCTACTGGTTTGGAGAACCTCAAATGATGTTCTCTTGCGTTGGAGAACCTCAAAATTTCCAGAAAGATGATATCTCAGGTTGAATAATTATATATATTTCCACTCTCTGGTGGTCCTGGGCCACTCACCCCAACCAATTTGGAGCTCATGGTTTCCCTCTGATTCAGGTTCGGGGCCGGGAGAATTTCGAGATACTGATGAAGATCAAGGAGAGCATGGAGCTGGTGGAGCTGGTGCCCCAGCAGTTGGTGGACTCCTATCGGCAGCAACAACAGCAACTCCTTCAGCGCCAGTGAGTCTTCAATGGTTCCCCCACCCCTGGTTTCCACAAAATAATGGCAAACTGAGGCATATTGGACATTAGAAGTTGTTGTGCATTGGGACATATTGCACATTGGAATGTGTGCATTAGGCTATATTGTACATGGGGACACAAAGTACACCGACACACGATTCATTTTGACATATTACACTTTGGAGCACATTAGATATTGGGGTATATTTCACATCAGAAAACATTGGAAAACATTGCACATTGGAACATATCATGCACTGGGAGACATTGCACATTGGAGCATATTTCATGCTGGAACACATATTGCACCTAGGAACACATTTCACATGAGCATATTTCACTTAGGAACACACTGCACATGAGCATATTGCACATAGGAACACATTTCACATGAGCATATTAAACTAAGAACACATTGCACATGAGCATAGGAAAACATCCCAATGTGAAATAATAAAGTGTATTATTATTTCACATTGGAACACATTATGTACTGGGATATATTTCGCATTGGAGCATATTACATATTGGAACACATTATATACCAAATCAAGGAACTCATTGCAGAGGAGCATATTGCACATAGGAACACATTCCCAGTGTGAAATAATAAAGTGTAGTATTATTTCACATTGGAAATACATTGCACATTGGAGCATATTGCATATTGGAACACATTATATACATGTTTATTGCACCTAGGAACATATCCCAAAGTGCAATAATAAAGTGTATTATTATTATTGTTGCACATTGGAACACATTATGTACTGGGATATATTACACAATGGAGCATATTACATATTGGAGCACATTATATACATGAGCATGTTTCACCTAGGAATACATCCCAATGTGCAATGATAAAGTGTATTATTATTATTGCACATTGGAACACATTATGTACTGGGATATATTTCACATTGGAACATATTACATATTGGAACACATTATATACATGAGCATATTTCACCTAGGAACACATCCCAATGTGCAATAATAAAATGTATTATTATTGCACATTGGAACACATTATGCACTGGGATATCTTTCACGCTGGAACATATTATGCATCCAGACATATTTGGTGTTGGGAATGTTGTGCAGCATCCATATTTGTGGATGTCTCTACTTCCTCCTTGAGAACGCAAGCATGCGCAATAGTGCAATTCATCTGCTAACTCTAATTGTAACAAATGCATCCTATTGAAAATGAATGTTTCAAACTTCTCATATAACACACAGGACTCACCTGCAGCCTCCGTCTTCGTACGGTCCGGTCCTGTCCCCGATGAACAAGCTCCACGCAGGAGGGGTCAACAAACTGCCATCGGTGAACCAGTTAGTCGGCCAGCCGCAACAGCACGGCCCCAACACCGGGCCAAATCTGGGGCCTATGGGTAAGACACAAAAAGCAGCATTTTCCTAATGTATTAAGTTGCATCAACAGCAATATAGTGTCTAGAGATGGAGGAAAACATCGCTCTAGAGTTATGCACAGAACTCGTTTTGCTTTCAGACAAACGCAAATAGATTGCTCTAGAGTTGTGCGTGGGACTCGTTTTGCTTTCAGAGGAAAGCAAATAGATCGCTCTAGAGTTGTGCGTGGAGCTCGTTCTGCTTTTGGAGAAAAGAAAATAGATTGCTCTAGAGTTGTGCGCAGAACCCGTTTTGCTTTTGGAGGAAAGCAAATAGATCGCTCTAGAGTTGTGTGCAGAACTCGTTTTGCTTTCAGAGGCACGCAAACAGATCACTCTAGAGTTGTGCGTGGAACTGGTTTTGCTTTCGAAGGAAAGCAAATAGATCGCTCTAGAGTCGTGCGCGGAATTCGTTTTGCTTTCGGAGGAAAGCAAATAGATCGCTCTAGAGTTGTGCGCGGAACTTGTTTTGCTCTCGGAGGAATGCAAATAGATCGCTCTAGAGTTGTGCGCGGAACTCGTTTTGCTTTCGGAGGAATGCAAATAGATCGCTCTAGAGTTGTGCGCGGAACTCGTTTTGCTTTCGGAGGAAAGCAAATAGATCGCTCTAGAGTTGTGTGCAGAACTCGTTTTGCTTTCAGAGGCACGCAAACAGATCACTCTAGAGTTGTGCGTGGAACTGGTTTTGCTTTCGAAGGAAAGCAAATAGATCGCTCTAGAGTCGCACGCAGAACTCGTTTTGTTTTCGGAGGAAAGCAAATAGATCACTCTAGAGTTGTGCACAGAACTCGTTTTGCTTTTTGAGGAAAGCAAATAGATCGCTCTAGAGTTGTGCGCAGAACCCGTTTTGCTTTTGGAGGAAAGCAAATAGATCGCTCTAGAGTCGCGCACAGAACTCGTTTTGTTTTCAGAGGAAAGCAAATAGATCGCTCTAGAGTTGTGCACAGAACTCGTTTTGCTTTCGGAGGAACGCAAATAGGTCGCTCTAGAGTTGTGTGCAGAACTTGTTTCACTTTCGGAAGAAAGCACATAGATTGCTCTAGAGTTGAGCGCGGAACTCGTTTTGCTTTCGGAGGAACGCAAACAGATCGCTCTAGAGTTGTGCGCGGAACTTGTTTTGCTTTCAGAGGAACGCAAATAGATCGCTCTAGAGTTGTACTCAGAACCCGTTTTCCTTCGTTACTTTCATTACCTTTGGGATTGCACCATGAGGCCCAGCGTCCACTTACCTACCAAGGAGACTTACGTTGACGTGGTCAGGCTTTGGCTGAAAGTGTTTGCAAACTCACCAGGGCTTGCTCTTCTTCCTTGGACCAGGGCCAGGAATACTGAACAGCCACCCCATGCAGTCCAACGGCGACATGAACGGCGGCCACTCCTCGCAGTCCATGGTCTCCGGGGCGCACTGCAGCCCCCCTCCGCCCTACAACCCGGATCCAAGCCTTGTCAGGTAGGTTGGTGGTCCCCCTGCTCGTGCAATTTGGTGGTCAGAATGTATTCGACACTGCCGTCATTCCCCCTACTGATTGATTTCCCTTCCTTACGCAGTTTTTTAACAGGATTGGGGTGCTCCAACTGCATCGACTACTTCACCTCACAAGGGTTGCAGACCCTTTACCAGCTGCAGAATCTAACCCTAGAGGTAACTGCGCTCTTTCGAAAAGATCCGTTGCTCCTTCTCTCTCAGAAAGCATTGCTGGGAATTGTGGGTCATGTAAGAAATTCGAAAAGGATCTCAGCTTGCACGCCACGCCACACACTCACTCTCATTGGAAAGAGAGTGTGTATGTAGCGTGCAGGCCCGGAAAGTGCATGTCTGCCAGTACCTGCAGCCGAGCGCCTCTTATTCTAGAGTAAGAGGCGCTCAGCTGCAGGTACTAGCAGGCATGTACTTTCCGGGCCTGCATGCCACATATGCATTCTCTTTCTAATGAGAGTGCATGTGTGGCATGGAGTGCAAGCTCAGTGCCTGCAGCCAAGCACTTGTTACTGAAGAGTAAGAGGCGTTCGGCTGCAGGCACTGCAGGGACGCCTGCACACCATACCACACACATCCTCTCCTTGGAAAGAGAGTGTGTGTGTGGCATGAGTAAGAGGCGCTCAGCTGCAGGTTCTAGCAGGTGCGCACTTTCTGGGCCTGCACACCACACATGCACTCTCTTTCCAATGACAGTGCATGTCTGGCATGGAGTGCATGCCCACTGCCTGCAGCCAAGCACCTGTTACTGTAGAGTAAGAGGTGCTCAGCTGCAGGCACTGCAGGGACGCCTGCAAACCACATAACACACACAATCTCTTTGGAAAGAGAGTGTGTGTGTGTGGTGCGGTATGCAGGCAGTGTATGCAGTCAAATGCCTCTTACTCTAAAGGTGCTCAGCTGCAGGCACACCTGCACACCACAATGGAAAGAGAGTGTGTGTGGTGCGGTGTACAGGCACAGGGCCTGCAGCCAAGCACCTCTTACTATAGAGTAAGAGGTGCTCGGCTGAAGGTACTGTAGGCATGCCTGTATGTCACACCACACACTCACTCTCTTTCCAAGGAGAGTATGTGTGTGTTATGATGTGCACACAGGCCCGGAAAGCACACACGCCTGCCAGTGCCTGCAGCCGAGCGCCTCCCCTAGAGTAGAAGAAATTGGAGGTAAGAAACCTCCTTAAAGCATGCACTGGGAAGGGGAGTCTGGATAGCAAGCCTCCCCATAACAGTCTGATAGAAAACAGATCTTCTGGGTACCCAAAAAGAAAATAAATTTCTGCCCTACTGATTTCGGGAGGCTCCACCAAAAGGCGGGACACGAAACGAGTCAAGAATGAACAACCAGGTGGCCTTTGTGGTCTCTTCCAACTCTAGAGTCCCATGACTTGATTCCTCTCCCACGTTTTCCTTGGTAGGACCTTGTTCTTCTGAAGATCCCCGAGCAATACCGGATGATCATCTGGAGGGGCCTCCAGGACCTGAAGCAGGGCCACGACTACGGCGCCCAGCAGCTCATCCGCTCCAGCGGCAACGCCTCCACCATCTCCATCGGCGCGTCGGGGGAGCTGCAGCGGCAGCGCGTCATGGAGGCCGTGCACTTCCGCGTGCGCCACACCATCACCATCCCCAACCGCGGCGGGGCAGACGAGTGGGCGGACTTTGGCTTCGACCTCCCGGACTGCAAGTCCCGCAAGCACTCCATCAAAGAGGAGTTCACGGAGGGGGAAATCAACTGAGGACATCAAATTTAGACAAATTCCGAAAGCCGGGCAGATACGAGACACCCAAAGTATTTCTCAGAACTTGAGGCACAACGGTGGGTCACCTCATGGAGCTACCACTCCCCTCCGAAAATGTTCTTTCCACGCGAGTCAACTTACGGTAGATGTTTTGTGTTCAGCCTATGAACATGTCTTGGTTGAAACCGACTTCTACATTCCCATTTTCTTTGTACTACGTTGTAATGCAAAGGACCAATCTGTTTGCTCCATTAAGGCGCAGTGGTTCGCTTGGAGAACCTTTGGCACAAGTAGGTTGTATTATTTCCCATCTAAACAACTTAAGGACTCAACCAGCATTAGATGTTTGGTGGTCACGTCCAACCAACGGACATGACTTGGTTGAAACCAATAGGTTGTATTCTTTCCCATCTAAACGACTTATGGACTCAACCAGCATTAGATGTTTGGTGGTCACGTCCAACCGACGGACATGACTTGGTTGAAACCAATAGGTTGTATTATTTCCCATCTGAACGACTTATGGACTCAACCAGCATTAGATGTTTGGTGGTCACGTCCAACCGACGGACATGACTTGGTTGAAACCAACAGGTTGTATTATTTCCCATCTGAACGACTTACGGACTCAACCAGCATTAGATGTTTGGTGGTCACGTCCAACCGAAGGACATGACTTGGTTGAAACCAACAGGTTGTATTATTTCCCATCTGAACGACTTACGGACTCAACCAGCATTAGATGTTTGGTGGTCACGTCCAACCCATGGACAAGACTTGGTTGAAACCAACTGATAGTTCCCATTTGCCGGTTCATGGGTAGAGTCTTTGGTAGTTTGTGTTCTTTCCATGCTACACAACTTCTGCACTCAACCACCAGTAGATGTTTCGTGGTCACACTCAACAGAGAAACATCTTGGTTGAAACCGACCAACCAGAATTAGATGTTTTGTGGTCGCATTCCACAGAGGAACATCTTGGTTGAAACCGACCCACCAGCATTAGATGTTTGGTGGTCACATTCCACAGAGGAACATCTTGGTTGAAACCAATCCACCAGCATTAGGTGTTTGGTGGTCACGTTCAATAGAGGAACATCTTGGTTGAAACCAATCAACCAGCATTAGATATTTGTTGGTCACGTTCAACAGAAGAACATCTTGGCTGAAACCGACCCACCAGCATTAGATGTTTGGTGGTCACGTTCAACTTGGTTGAAACCAACTGATACGTTGCCATGTTCTTTGTACAAAGGACCCACTGAGGACCACTATGTTCCTCAAGATCTATCTTCTCAAAGACGGTTAGACTGGATGGCCCTTGCGCTCTCCTTCAACTCTTGACTTTGGTTTTAATCCATGGCTTCTCCTGCCTTGGAGCATCACGAAGACTGCTTGGTACCAAACTTATTTCCTTCAATAGACTGCCAAAAAAAATGTCTCCCCGTCCCCGAATCCTACCATTCTTTCTGGAATGAAAAAACAACTTTTTATAATTCCACGATCCCTCGCATTAGAGGGACCTTTCTGTGTATGTTGTACATATCCTATGTTGTTGTAAAGTCTATTTGTGTGTGTGTCTGTGTGGACAGATGAGTAAGACATACTACGCCGCGAACACAAAGAGGAAGATTCTTTTATTCCTATCCCAATCCTGCCAAGAAAATAAAAATACACGCTGGACATTCCAAAAATACATAAATCCCTCTTACTATAGAGTAAGGCGCTCGGCTGCAGGCACTGCACAACATGCCACACACACACATTCCTTGGAAAGAGTGTGTGTGTGTGGCATGCAGGCACAGCGAATGCAACCGAACACCTCTTACTTTAAAGTAAGGCGCCCAGCTGCAGGCACTGCACACCATGCCAGACACACACATTCCTTGGCATGCAGCCGAATGCCTCTTACTCTAGAGTAAGGCGCTCGGCTGCAGGCACTGCACAACATACCAGACACATACATTCCTTGGAAAGAGTGTGTGTGTGTGTGGCGTGCAGGCACAGTGCCTGCAGCCAAGCACCTCTTACTCTAGAGTAAGGCGCTCGGCTGCAGGCACTGCACACCATGCCAGACACACACATTCCTTGGCATGCAGCCGAATGCCAGCTGAAGGCACTGTACACCGCACCACACATTCACTCTCTTTCCAAGGAGAGTGTGTATGTGTTGTGATGTGCACACAAGCCCGGAAAGCACACGCGTCTGCCAGTGTCTGCACCTAAACTAGGAGTAGCTGTCGCACACAAACACAAAGAGTGTTTTGCTTGGTCAGTTGTGAGATTTGTTTCCGTTTCACGATCATGCTATATTTGGGGTAAAATGTGTTAGTTTTATAGCTCTCTCTCTTTTTGTTAGTAACACAATAAACGTATTGCAAATGTTGTTTGCTCCCAAAGGGAGAAGGAAACCTGTCTATCTGGCTCTGTCTTGTGTGTAGACACGTACGTCTATCTCCATGTGTGTGCGTTTTCCTGTCTTGATAATTATTTATTTACAGTATTTATATTCCGCCCTTCTTTCTCACTCAGGACGGATCACAATGCACATGTACATGGCAAAACATTCAATGCCATTAAACATACGATATATAGACAGACACAGAGGCAATTTAACATTTTCCGGCTTCTTGAGAGTATGCTCGATTCCGGCCACAGAATCGAGCATAGCCTCGATTCTAATGCTTCATCATCCACTGTGGCACCCGAGCCCTTGATGGGAGTACTTCCTCATTCTTCCACACGTTTTTATGGTGATGTAAAATAGTTTAATTAGCCTTCCCGCATCTGCCGCTTCATCATCCACTGTGACACCTGAGCCCTTGATGGGAGTACTTCCTCATTCTTCCACACGTTTTTATGGTGACGTAAAATAGTTTAATTAGCCTTCCCGCATCTGCCGCTTCATCATCCACTGTGACACCCGAGCCCTTGATGGGAGTACTTCCTCATTCTTCCACACGTTTTTATGGTGACGTAAAATAGTTTAATTAGCCTTCCCGCATCTGCCGCTTCATCGTCCGCTGTGACACCCGAGCCCTTGATGGGAGTACTTCCTCATTCTTCCACACGTTTTTATGGTGACGTAAAATAGGTACTGCATAAAGCAGTTCCTAAATTTCCTACTCGACAGATGTAAATTTCCTGCTCGACAATAAATTTCCTACTCGACAGTCTTTCGAGCTGCTTAGGTCAAAAGCGAGCTAGGCTATTAATGGTCGGGAGCTCAATCCAAACCGGGCTGGCTTCAAACTCTTGGTCAGTAGTGATTTATTGCAGCTGGCTCGGTCAAACAAACAAACTAAACAAAAAAGGGAAACTCTCAGAGAACTGAGACCCAAGGCAATATTATTAGTGGAAATTAACCTTTAATCATCTTCATAATTGACAGGACTTTGGTTAGAAGGCACCGTTCTTCGATCTGGTCTGGAGCTTCTTACCATTCGTTGTTTATCTGTAGTTAGTTTCCATCCACAGGAATCCCAAACACGACCCGTTTGTGTCGAAATCGCTCCACAATCTATGAACATTCCTCACATTATCCGGTTCTCTCGTTCCAGAGAAGACAATTCTGTGAAGTTTGCACAATTTTCTTCTGAAGGTAGCTTTTGCTATGTCCCTTGAAGTCTTCCCAGAAATGGTTTCTGGGTACCCATCTATGTCTCTGGTCGTACCCCAACCACAGGGAACTAGGTTCGGTTCTGGGACCCATTTCCATCACAATTGCAGAAACCATCAAGGAAACTCGGTCTTGTCGTCAACGTCCTTCTTGCCAGTTACTCAGTCAACCGGTTTCCTTGATATCGTCGATTCATAGGGTTTTGTCAGGTATTGACAGAAAGCCGCCTGCAAGCAAAATAAAAGACAGAGATGAAGCAACAAAAGAGGGGAAGGCTCGTATTAAAGATTGTGACCATATCGCAAAACACAAGCAAGAAGGCACAACTAGTAAAAACTTGAACATAGAAAACTTCCAGGATATTAAAATCCAAGTCTTGACTTGAACCAAGAGCAAGAGAACGCAGGCTTAGCTTCTCACTCTCGTACAGCGTTGCCTGAACTAATCTTAAACAACTTGTTTAATAGCCACCCATGAAAGCATTATGTCTCCCGTGAATTTTTCCCCCAACTTTCCCACGTAATCTATTTTCGGTTCTGATTTGTAAATGGAGACTTTCATTGTTCTCCGTAGATACATGTGGTTTCTCCTTATCACTCCGCTCTTCATTCGGTTCCTTGTTTTCTATTGTTTTCTATTCCAGGATATTAAAATCCAAGTCTTGACTTGAACCAAGAGCAAGAGAACGCAGGCTTAGCTTCTCACTCTCACACAGTGTTGCCTGAACTGATCCTAAAGTAAACAACTTGTTTAATAGCCACCCATGAAAGCATTATGTCTCCCGTGAATTTTCTCCCCAACTTTCCCACGTAATCTATTTTCGGCTCTGATTTGTAAATGGAGACTTTCATTGTTCTCCATAGATACATGTGGTTTCTCCTGGGAACTCTCCTTATCACTCCACTCTTCATTCGGTTCCTTGTTTTCTATTGTTTTCTATCCCAGGATATTAAAATCCAAGTCTTGACTTGAACCAAGAGCAAGAGAACGCAGGCTTAGCTTCTCACTCTCACACAGCGTTGCCTGAACTGATCCTAAAGTAAACAACTTGTTTAATAGCCACCCATGAAAGCATTACGTCTCCCATGAATTTTCTCCCAAACTTTCCCACGTAATCTATTTTCGGCTCTGATTTGTAAATGGAGACTTTCATTGATCTCCATAGATACATGTGGTTTGTCAGAGTATTTGCAGCGCAGCAGTAGTTGGATGGAAGCAGTGAAGCGCAGAACGAAGAGACACTCAGAGACGTTGCTAAAACTATTTACAAAGTTTTGCTGTATGCAGCAGTAATCAACACAAACAGACTTGCAGACGACAGATGAACACAGGACTGTTCTGTTCTCCAACAGAACTTGACTCGAACTCTAGGCAGACAGAACTCAACTGAACTGACGCAATCCGTTATGCACAAACACTTGTGTCTGGATACTCCCTAGTTCCAGCCACACATCAAGGTCATCAAAGCTTCTTGGCAATCAATATGCACAAACACTTGTGTCTGGATACTCCCTAGTTCCAGCCACACATCAAGATCATCAAAGCTTCTTGGCAATCAATATGCACAAACACTTGTGTCTGGATACTCCCTAGTTCCAGCCACACATCAAGGTCATCATAGCTTCTTGGCAATTAACTCTTTCCACACTATGGTACATTCTGGATGATGCAATCAGTTGCAATACAAGCATGGCACAAATTGCATTTAAACACTACCAATACACAAATCCCACATTAACATGGTTTCTCCTGGGAACCCTCCTTATCACTCTGCTCTTCACTCGGTTCCTTGTTTTCTATTGCTACTTCTAACTCCTCGGCCTGGCCTTGAGAACCTGAACTTTCCGAGCCAGTTTCCTCACTGAGAGAAACATCATTTCCTAGACTTGAGAGCCCATCACTTTGTGCCACAGCAAAGCCCACAATCCTCTGAAAATACTCAGTTAAACCATCAGCCTCTGGCATCAATGCCCCTGTTGTTCCTCACTGGAAATCCGCAGGAGCCTTCCTCATATCCGTGGCCACTGCAGGTCTTCCCTCCGTGTTTTGGGGCCGGAACGTTGCATTGCCGGGTTCGGCTCACAATGGCGAGTCCGCAGGAGACGGGGCAAGGAGTCCACGAGGTCCAAGCAGACCACCCTCCGTCCACTGTTGAGGAGACAAAACACCAAATGCCCCTTGTGATATGGGATGTCATGTTGCAAGCTGTTCAGTGCATAATTTGCACCCACTCCCCATCGCAGCTCAAAACATGTATTAGGTTCCCAGGACGAATCCCATGGTATCATGGCAGTGGGACCGGTACCTGGACACGGTTTGCTCTCACACATGGCGAACTGGACCTTCTCTCCTTGGCACGGCTTCCCTCCTCCGGAAGGTCCAGGGCTGTCACAGGTCCGGATCCGTTCCTTGACCCCTGCACACGTCTCCGTACACATCGACCAGGGTGACCATTCTGACCAGTGGCCATCCACTAAGGGAAAGAAGGAGAAACATAGACTACATTTTGGTGGCAATCAATGTGTGTGTGGAGACAGGAACCAAGGATTCTAGAGTAAGAGGCGCTTGGCTGCAAGCCCTGGCAGGCACGGGTGCTCTAAGTTGGCCTGCACACCACACATGAACTCTCCTTGGAAAGACTGTATGTGTGGTGTGCAGGAGTGCCCATGCTTGCCAGGGCCTGCAGCCAGCTGAGTAAGAGGTGCTCGGCTGCAGGCCCTGGCAAGTGCAGGTATTCTGGGCCTGCCTGCACACCAGACACGCACTCTCTTTGGAAAGAGAGTGCATGTGCAGTGTGCAGGAGGGCCCGTGCCTGCCAGGACCTGCAGCCAGCTGAATAAGAGGCGCTCAGCTGCAGGCCCTGACAAGCACAGGTGCTCTATGCTTGCCTGCACATCATACATGCACTTTCTTTGGAAAGTGGGTGTGTGTGTTGTGCAGGAGGGCCCGTGCCTGCCAGGGCCTGCAGCCAGCCGAGCACCTCTTACTCTAGAAGCGCTTGGCTGCAGGTCCTGGCAGGTGAAGGCACTTTGGGCCTGCTTGCATGTCACATATGCACTCTCTTTCCAAGAAGGGTACACGTGTGGCATGTAAGAGCGCCCGTGCCTGTCAGGACCTGCAGCCAGCCACGTGCCTCCTACTCTAGAGTAGAAACAGAAGGTAAGAAGAAGCCTCCTTAAACTGCGCACTGGTAAGGGAAGCCCCTCCCTCCCAATAATTGGGCCAATAGAAAACGGATCTTTTGACACCAGAGAGTGAAAATAGATATCTGCAGATTTTTTGGCACCGAAAATAGATATCTATCTGCTCTCCTGATTTCGGAAGGTGCTCAAAAAGCAGATCAGGACCCCCGCTGAAAGCCAGGACACGAAACAGGTCAGGTTTTACCCCGAATGCACAACACTATTGTCTCAGTTTGCGAGGCGATTTTATCTCCTGTTTTGGACACAAAACCAACCTTACCGGGACAAGACGGGAGGTCAAGGCACGGCTTGAGGTCGGCAGAAGGACCCACACAGCGCATGCCGCTCTCCGGGTGAGTGCACCGGCGGATCCGGATCCGGTTCTGGAAGCCGCAGGTGGCGGAACAGACGGACCACGGAGACCAAGGGGTCCAGGTGCTTTTGGCTGCAAGGGGAGAGAAGAGCAGACGAAGAGCAGTCTTACTCCTTCTTCTCCTTCTCTTCTAAAGTACTTAACCACAACTCATTGGTGGAGAAGCAAACAAAAAATCCCGAGTTTAGAAATAGTACAAAATCAACCAAGGAGTGATACTTTTGATTGGTCAACCGATCAAGGCCCAAGAGATATTGTGGGCTGATAGAAAGACAAATAATTGGGTCCTAGAACAAACCAACTCTTCCTAGAAGCTAAGATGACCTCAACAACATAGGCTGTCGTATTTTAGACATGCCACAAGACGGCAAGGTTCAGTAGAAAAGTCAAGGTGGAAAGCAATAAGGAGGAGCGAAGGCTTAAGCATCAGAGTCGTTTGTTCGTTACCAGCGAAAGCTGACTACTCCTGCTTCCGATTTATAGCCCACGGTTCCCAATTACTTTAGCGTTTCTGGCAGCTATTCTAGCTGAACAGGGTCTCTGTTCTGTTTTCTTTCGCCTTTCCTGAAATGTGGGCACTTGCAAGAACTCCTCCTCTGATTCCTGAACACTTTCCTGCTCCCCTTCTTCTTCTGAAGACAAGGAATCCCTAACAGGAGGAAGACCACGTTCCAGATGGAAAGACTCAATCAAGGAAGCGATGGCCTTCAGTCATCTATGCTGACGATACAGTGACTTGGGTGTCTCTCATTCATAGGTTCACCATAAGTCAAAGTCAATGTGACAACTGTGTCAGAAATATAATGTGGGTAAGGTGGACCTTCAACCTATCTGGGGTGGCTTCGGACATGACTTTATGGAAAAATATTGCGTCTTGTTACCTCTGCAGTGGATGCCGTCGCCAACGAACCCGCTTTGGCACATGCAGTCGTAAGAGCCCAAAGTGTTCAAGCACACTGCGTCGCGGTTGCAGGAATGGCTTCCCTTTATGCATTCATCCACGTCTAAAAAACAAGGCGCGAGAGAAGCAACGTCAAGTTTTCTATCCTCGTGTCCAGTTGAGGAGAGAGTCGACGCTTCCTCTACCTATGCAGGTGACCCGACCGTCTCCTTCGAAACCTTCCGGGCAGCGGCACAAATAAGACCCGTAGATGTTGACACACTCTGCCTCTGGAAGGCAGCTCGTCCCGTCCGCACACTCATCCACGTCTTTAAAGAAAAAGGAAATGAGTTTAAGTACCTGGTGCAAATAGGTTGCAAACCACTGCCTTGGAGGGTCACACCACCATAATAAGACAACTTGGAAAGGTCTAAATCTGGAACTCGTTTATGTTTCATAGACACCTTCTGTATATGGTCTGAAGATTATATATACACAATATTGTACAAGAAACAAATGTTGCGTATACTGAACCGATTGCATGACTTCCGAAGAGCTGTACAACAGCCACTATCGGTGGAAAGGTTTCCTATAATTATTATTATTGTTGTTGTTGTTGTTGTTGTTGTGTGATACATAACAAGATGAATACACAGCAAACAAGATCACAATGCTGGCTGTTGTATTGGATCACGTGTCGGATATTATTATTATTATTATTATTATTATTATTATTATTATTATTATATATGCAACAAGATCACTATGCTGGCTGTTGTATTGGATCACGTGTCGGACATCATTATTATTATTATTATTATTATTATTATTATTATTATTATTATTATTATTAGAGAGGTTTCCATCTATTATTATTGTCATCATCTTCTTTATTTCTATCCCGTCTTTCTCCTCATGGAAACCCAACGAACACACCTAATATTAATGAAAATCAGAGATACAAAAATATGACTTGCCCAAGGCCACCCAACGGGTTCCCATGGCTGAGTGAGGATTTGTATTCTCCCTCTACATTGTAAACTTCCTGAAAAACTCACAATAAAAACTATTTTTTTAAAAAAAGGATTTGCATTCTGCTTTTGAGAGTTGTAGTCCGACACTCGGACCACAACGGAAGGCAAGTCACTTGCGTCTCTGGTTCAAGAAATGTCAATATTTTACAGCGAGGAGCAAGTTTGTTCGCTGTATTCATATATATTGCTCAATGGCATATTGAGAATTAGCTTTGTACTGAGCTCTAATAAATTAATAATAATAATAATAATAATAATAATAATAATAATAATAATAATAATAATTTTATTTTTATACCCCGGCCCATCTCCCCGAAGGGACTCAGGGCAGCTTACATGGGGCCAAGCCCAGGCAACAGACAATATAAAAACACAACAATAAAGCAAAGGCATCAAGAAGCAAAGCTCACAATGATTTACCGACACAGTGTACACCGTTTCCCTCAAATCCGGGCTTGCAGTAACAGTTGGCCGCGTTGCGATTCCCAACACACGTTTTGCTGATATCTGGCAGGAAAAAAGAGAACACAACGATGGAGTTTATGAAATAACTATAATATTGTGGCACAGGAAGACATCCATCGGCGGGACACTACAAGCTGCCGACTTTAGTGACACCGATGTCTTATCATGTCCCATTCCCAAAACATTCGTAAACCGATAACACTAGGAGTCCTCTGTTTGGAAGCACCCTGAATCAACATTATATTAAATCATGTCTCCGAGCCACAAAGTGATCTTTTAGAAAGAGAGATCTAGTACCTTTCTTCACGAGGAAGAGCCTCTGAGCTACCAACACACGTCCGGGAAGGTCGGGGCTGAAATCGTAAACCAGTGCTCGGATGTAGCCAAAATCTTGTTCCCTGGGGAAAGGCAAAGAGAGGTGGAAATGGGACAATTGTGGAGACCCCTAAATTTATTTATTTACATCATTTATTTACGCTTTCATCTCCCAATGTTTGAACTTCCCCTTTTCCTAGCGTCATGACGTAAATAATAACACGGGACACAAAACTGTTATACGAGTATATATTAGATGTGTGCAATTCGGGTAAACTGTGTAAGAGGCACTCGGCTGCAGGCCCTGGCAGATGCGGGCGCTCTGGGCCTGCCTGCATGACACATGGACTTTCTTTCCACGGAAAGTACATGTGTGGCATGTAGGACTTCCACCTCTTTCCAACAATGAAGTTATTCTTGCTTATGTGGTGTGCAGGAGTGCCTGTGCCTGCCAGGGCCTGCAGCCAGCTGTGTAAGAGGCGCTCGGCTGCAGGCCCTGGCAGATGCGGGCGCTCTGGACCTGCCTGCATGCCACATATGGACTTTCTTTCCACTGAAAGTACATGTGTGGCATGTAGGACTTCCACCTCTTTCCAACAATAAAGTTATTCTTGCTTGTGTGGTGTGCAGGAGTGCCTGTGCCTGCCAGGGCCTGCAGCCAGCTGTGTAAGAGGCGCTCAGTTGCAGGCCCTGGCAGATGCGGGCGCTCTGGGCCTGCCTGCATGCCACATATGGACTTTCTTTCCACGGAAAGTACATGTGTGGCATGTAGGACTTCCACCTCTTTCCAACAATAAAGTTATTTTTGAAGGGCAAGCATTTTTCAGATGATAAGACTCTGATTTCCGAAGTCGCAACGTGGCTTTTGAAGCAGCTTGTCGACTTTTACAAGCAAGGTGTTTAGAGTTGTGAAGTGTGTGTCTCTATAGGGAGGAGTGTTGGTGTTATTGTGCTGCAAGTGTGAAATGTTTTGTGGGGTTTTGCAACTGTGTATTCCAGCATGGTTTCCAGCAGCACACGGGTTAATGGCAGGCCAGCTTGATTGATAGCCTGCCTAGCCAATAGGTCAAGCCTTCCAGTCTCAGAAGTGCCGACAGGACATTTGTCATTCTGCTATGGAATGTGGGAGTTGCCGGCAGAAGTGCAAAGAGGGAGGACATGCTTTGCCCTTGTTTGGGAAAGCATGGGTCCTATGAGCGATGGACTTTGTAGTTGTATATAATTGAATATAATAAAGCCTTAGAACCGCTGTGGTCAGCTGAATTACGACGGTGGTGTCGTTTGTCGGTGCTGCTTATAGCCAGATACTTAAGCGGTCTACTTCTAAAGACCAATCTGGAATAGTTTACACCCTTAATTGAGTTAGTAGAGAATTGTCTGCTTTGTGGTGGAACAAAATCCCTGCCTTTGTTTCTATAGGCAAGCGTACTTTAAGCTTCCGATCTCGATCCCTTCCGTGGCGTCAACCAGGACCACCGGAGAGCTGCCCAGCACTGCCATTGGCCGCGGCTCCTTGGTCCACTGGACAAAGCTGGAAGGAGAAAGCTGGAGGTACTGGGGCAAGTAAATGGCGACAGCATCCCCTTCCAAGAACTCGCCCAGCTCTAGAACGGAAAAGAGACAAGGCAATCGAGAAGCCATTCAATGTACTTACTCATAAGAATCTCGCTCTCTTCACATCATAACCCAAAGTAATATTAGAAGGTGGCACAGTGTAGAATGGGTGCAGACGGGCACCACTTGAACTGCCATGGTCCAATGCTTTGGACTCCTAGGAGTTGTAGGTTTGATATTTCTGCCATCACCAAACTGCCTATCCCAGGATTCCATAGCATTTAACCATCTTCCAAAACATGAATCCATGAACATGAGCACAAGACTTGACCAAAGATCTTAGACAAGGACTTGAACGTGGTACAGGAACAAGACCCAAGATGTACACGGTAACACCCAACACGTTTAAGGTCCACAGGCCATGAAGTCATGCCTTTGACATCTGGCCGGTTTCAAGGATTTCTCACGAAGTTTCCATGACTCCCGTAATCTGACTCCTTCCTCCCGGAGATCGAGTCTCCTACTGATCTCAAGGGAAAGATCTTTCCCCTCCAGTTCCTTATCTTCAGTTGCCAAGGCACGACTAGGAGAAAGGTCGTATCTTCCGTTACCAAAGAACGGAGGTTGAAATCCAAACACCCTCTCTATCTCCTTCCCCTCCAGTTCCTTATCTTCAGTTGCCAAGGCACGACTAGGAAAAAGGTCTTATCTTCCGTTACCAAAGAACGGAGGTTGAAATCCCAATCTCTATCTACATCTCTGAGGTTCTTCTGAGAAGGACTAAGCTTTTACCTTCTACCGTTCTACTCCGAGAAGGAGATGGTTCCTTTTTTGATGAGTGTTTGATCAGAGTTTACTCACACTGAACCATAGAGACGTCAAGGTTTTGTGTATTGATTTTTTACTCTAATTGAGACTTTACAAGTTCTCCTCAGCTTGTCGAGTCAAAATAAGGTCCACAATCAGTCAAGTACTGAGTGAATCCCAAGTTGAGCAGACTTACCTATAGGTCTGCTGTCCAGCACAAAGTAGTATCTCAAGCTAGACGGATTCAACATCTCAAAGACCGTCAGATCGTACACCTCCGCCTTGGCTGGTTTGTCCGGCGATGGGTGCAGCCTCACTTCCGCCCAGAAAAGGTTTGGGTAAAAATCGTCCTCCTTGATGGAAAGCAGGGTCAGCGCCAGGCCGTGGTGGCCCATAACCACCCTCAGAGTGTCGCCCAGCCTTCTTCGATAACTGCAAGGCAATGGACACAATTCAGAGCTAAATCCTTGTCCTCACCCTCAATATGTGCAACACTGACCCAAATTGGCTTTGGGACGTTTCTCAATATAGACAGCAAGTGAAAGCAGCAAACAATAATGCAAATATCAAATTTAAGAACATGAGGCTTAAAGTATTGTTGAAGTAAGGAGAAATAATTGTAAGTTTAGCTACTTTTATATATTTTACAATGAAGACTTAAGTAATTTCTGTGCCAGATCCTGCAGCTGGGTAGAAAGGGCTGTCGTTCAGCTTCTGCCTTGCCAATCTGTTTTCGTCCAGCTTCTGCCTTGCCAATCTGTTTTCGTCCAGCTTCTGCCTTGCCAATCTGTTTTCGTCCAGCTTCCGCCTTGCCAATCTCTTTTCGTCCAGCTTCCGCCTTGCCAATCTCTTTTCGTCCAGCTTCCGCCTTGCCAATCTCTTTTCGTCCAGCTTCCGCCTTGCCAATCTCTTTTCGTCCAGCTTCCGCCTTGCCAATCTCTTTTCGTTCAGCTTCCGCCTTGCCAATCTCTTTTCGTCCAGCTTCCGCCTTGCCAATCTCTTTTCGTCCAGCTTCCGCCTTGCCAATCTCTTTTCGTTCAGCTTCCGCCTTGCCAATCTGTTTTCGTTCAGCTTCCGCCTTGCCAATCTGTTTTCGTTCAGCTTCCGCCTTGCCAATCTCTTTTCGTTCAGCTTCCGCCTTGCCAATCTCTTTTCGTTCAGCTTCCGCCTTGCCAATCTGTTTTCGTTCAGCTTCCGCCTTGCCAATCTGTTTTCGTTCAGCTTCCGCCTTGCCAATCTGTTTTCGTTCAGCTTCCGCCTTGCCAATCTGTTTTCGTTCAGCTTCCGCCTTGCCAATCTCTTTTCGTTCAGCTTCCGCCTTGCCAATCTCTTTTTGTTCAGCTTCCGCCTTGCCAATCTCTTTTTGTTCAGCTTCCGCCTTGCCAATCTCTTTTCGTGCAGCTTCCGCCTTGCCAATCTCTTTTCGTCCAGCTTCCGCCTTGCCAATCTCTTTTCGTCCAGCTTCCGCCTTGCCAATCTCTTTTCGTTCAGCTTCCGCCTTGCCAATCTGTTTTCGTTCAGCTTCCGCCTTGCCAATCTGTTTTCGTTCAGCTTCCGCCTTGCCAATCTGTTTTCGTTCAGCTTCCGCCTTGCCAATCTCTTTTCGTTCAGCTTCCGCCTTGCCAATCTCTTTTTGTTCAGCTTCTGCCTTGCCAATCTCTTTTCGTTCAGCTTCTGCCTTGCCAATCTGTTTTCGTTCAGCTTCTGCCTTGCCAATCTCTTTTCGTTCAGCTTCTGCCTTGCCAATCTCTTTTCGTTCAGCTTCTGCCTTGCCAATCTCTTTTCGTTCAGCTTCTGCCTTGCCAATCTCTTTTCGTTCAGCTTCTGCCTTGCCAAGTTGGGTGAGCTCCCGTCTGTCAGCTCTAGCTTGCGAGGACATGAGAGAAGTCTCCCAGTAACACACCCGGGCAATGTCCCCTGGGCAATGTCTTTGTAGATGGCCAATCCTCTCACACCAGAAGCAACTTGCAGTATGCTCTCAAGTCGCTTCTGACACAATAAAAAAAAAGTACGGCAATCTAAGTCACACATAATACACCCACCTATTTAGCATGTATTCTCAACACGGTATGCCGAGAGATGTACATCCACTCATACTTTGACTTGAGGGTCATATTTGGGGTTGTCATACCTGTTGAATTGCGGGCTTTGTCCAGAGTAGAATTTGTACCACTGCACGATGTACGGTGGGACGTTGCCGGAGGTGGAGACCGAGACATTGAAGGTGACGTTTGGTTCCGTTACCATGAGATGACACACTTGAACTCCCACGTCATCGCAGGCAGATGCGTTGGACACGGTGACACGAAATACAGGGTCTATGTAGGCAACAAAGGCAGTTCTGGCTTTCTTTTCTGAATGGAAGTTGTTCCTTATATATTTCCTTATATTTACCAGGGTCATTGTTGTCTTCCCATCTCCAACTCACCTTGGCAGATGCGTATCCCGTCTCCTCTGTATCCCGGTAAGCAACGGCAGTAGAAATCCAACGTGAGCTCATCTTGTTGACAAACTGCCTTCTGGTGACAATGAATCTGTCTTTCAACGCATTCCTGTTTATATGGATCTAAGGAAGTGAGGACAACAAAAATAAATCTATAAACCGAGGAGCGCTTCCAGTAGACTTTAAGGATGCATACCCTTTTCCCCCAAAAATAAGACCTAGTAGAAGTTTTGCTGTATCATAGATTGTTGTACATGGAAATAATGGTAGTAACAAGAAATTCTTGATAGGATTCAGTTTGTCTGGTTATGCTGGTTTGCGATGACGACTACCTAACAATCTATATATATAAAAACTAGCTTTGCCCAGCCACGCGTTGTTGTGGCTTATGGGAATTTCTTGTTGGCCAGGTGGAATAGCAGTGAATAGCCTTGCAGTCTCAAAGCCTGGCTGTTTTCTGGAGTAGCTGGAGCTTTTTGTTGTATGAACGTAGAGGCATGGATGAGGGGTTGTGCTGCCAAGTTTAGTGTTTCTGGGATGTGTAGTTTTGTTGTTTTATCCTAGGCCGAAATTTCATTACCCTTTTATATATATAGATGTAATGTGTGTTTTTCCCATGGAGTAAACAACAAAACCACTAGACCAAATCATACCAAATTTGGCCACAAGAGACATAGTCATCCAATCTACGTCTTTCAATAAAAAAACCTAGAAAAATAAAGTCCAAATGATAGAAAATCCCCAATTGCTTATCGCGCATGCGCAGAGGCCCCCCGGGAACTGAAACAACAACATTATCCAGAGGACCTCGTAGCTGTATGCGGATCCTAACACGACTTTAAAAAAAATTTGCCAGGATGGAACAACCTTGCAGCTTCAAAGCCAGGCTGTTTCCTAACCAGGGGGATCCTCCATTGGCCACCTTGAATACCACTGAACAGCCTTGCAGCTTCAAAGCCAGGCTGCTTCCCAACCAGAGGGATCCCTGTCGGGTTCTCTTCTCCCAGTTGTGCTGTGGGTCAGTCTTCCACCAGAAAAAGCGCCAAGACACACGCTGGTAGATTCCAACAGGTTTTATTGTACAGAATACCAGAACCTTCTCTTTGGCCCATTTATATAGGGGCTCTCACATACCAGAGGGTAATTGAGGTTCTATGGCTGGCCCGTTTTATGGCTGGCATCTGTTCTTTGTCAGCGCTTGCTCTGAGTTCGGAGATGTCAAAGATCGGAGATCAGGACATCATCATTGTACAGAATACCAGAACCTTCTCTTTGGCCCATTTATATAGGGACTCTCTCATACCAGAGGGTAATTGAGGTTCTATGGCTGGCCCGTTTTATGGCCGGCATCTGTTCTTTGTCAGCCGACCGGAGATGTCAAAGATTGGAGATCATGACAATATCTAACGACATGACTATGCCACAGCAATGTGTGGTCGGGCACAGCTAGTATATAATAAATATTGAACTTTTTGTTCTAAACAAGACATCCCCTGGGAATAAGACCTAGCGCATCTTTGGCAGAAAAAAATTAATATAATGAATATAAGGGGCTTACCTTGGATCTTGCTCAGATTTTGCGTCGCGGCGAGGCGTAAGAGGAAGAAGAGGAAAAAATCCAGGAGGGTGGACAGCATTTTTACTTAGAAACAATACACGTCACCTGCATTTTCCTAGTTACAAGTGGGACTCAGGTGACAACGTGGCTCCAGGTCTGCTGGTGAGGCCTATCAAAGTATCCTTGTACCTGGAAACTGCAGGTGTCATGGCCTCGAGTCCGGGTTTGTTCTGTTCTGAAGCTTCCGATTCCGAGATGTGTTGGGACCTCAGGACAAAGGCCAATAGTTCTGAGCCGTGGAATTCTTAGGAAGCTTTCAAGGATGGAGCAACAACAGTCATCTACACCAGTGGTTCCCAACGAGTGGTCCGCAAGAACTAAAATATGGTCGTTACTACACCATTGCAACGAGAACAACTAGCCATCCCTTGCAGCCCCGCCCACACCAGTTACTAAAGGGAGGAGACTCTTGGCCATTGCTAATGCCTTTGCTAACAGGAAGAACCATCTGATTGGCCGTTGCTAAGGGGCATGGTTTTACCTGTCTCAGCTGTGACAGGTTTATAATAGTAGGCATGCAAATGCCTTAAAACACTCATCAGTTTGAATGGTACATTGTGTTGCTAATGGGAGGAACCGGTTGCTGACGACACTGATTCGCCTAGTTTTACCTGTCTCTGCTGTGACAGGTTTATGATAATAGGCATGCGAATGCCTTAAAACACTCATCCGTTTGAATGGTACGTTGTGTCCAAATTTCGTAGCAACATTTTTTATTTATATAGATGGTTTTCTGCAGGCGAGCAACTGGCAACTACTGGATGGCATATGTCCTGTATCAGAAATTATTGCTGATGTGGTCTCTCCAATGTGGTTTTCTGAATCGGCATCCCAAATAACCAAACCGAATCTAACGTTGACCAACAATGGATTCGTAACCCTTTTGGTACTAATGTTGGAGAGTGTTCCCTGGTCAAGTGGTCCCTGGTCAAAGTAGGCCCTGGTCAAGTGGTTCCTCATCAAAGTAAGCCCTAGTCAAGTCGTTACTCATCAAAGTAAGCCCTAGTCAAGTGGTTCCTCATCAAAGTAAGCCCTAGTCAAGTCGTTACTCATCAAAGTAAGCCCTAGTCAAGTGGTTCCTCATCAAAGTAGGCCCTGGTCAAGTGGTTCTTCATCAAAGTAGGCCCTAGTCAAGTGGTTCCTCATCAAAGTAGGACCTAGTCAAGTGGTTCCTCATCAAAGTAGGCCCTAGTCAAGTGGTTCTTCATCAAAGTAGGCCCTAGTCAAGTGGCTCTTCATCAAAGTAGGACCTAGTCAAGTGGTTCCTCATCAAAGTAGGACCTAGTCAAGTGGTTCCTTATCAAAGTAGGCCCTGGTTAAGTGGTTCCTCATCAAAGTAGGCCCTGGTCAAGTGGTTCTTCATCAAAGTAGGCCCTAGTCAAGTGGTTCCTCATCAAAGTAGGCCCTAGTCAAGTGGTTCCTCATCAAAGTAAGCCCTAGTCAAGTGGTTCCTCATCAAAGTAGGCCCTAGTCAAGTGGTTCCTCATCAAAGTAGGCCCTAGTCAAGTGGTTCCTCATCAAAGTAAGCCCTAGTCAAGTGGTTCCTCATCAAAGTAGGCCCTAGTTGTTATCGAGACCACGATCATGTGGTTCCTCATCAAAGTAGGCCCTGGCCAAGTGGGCCCTAGTCAAGTGGGCCCTGGTCATGTGTTCTCTGGTCAAAACAAGGTTGGGAACCACTGGTTTACACTAACCACAGAATGCTGTTCCAAACTGTGCAGATTCAGCCATAGGCGATACGAATGATGTGGCTCAAAGAGAAAGCTATGCTTGAGTTCACTGAAGAAGATTGACAACCACGAAAGAAGACCCAACTAAGTGAGCTTGAAGACAGCGGCCTTTTTCATTAAGGGGCTTAATTGCGGAGAGTAAAATAAAAGGAAGACCTAGAGCCTCGTTGCCACGCGTTTTATTTTATTTGCGACATTTATTTTATTTTATTTGCGACATTTTATTTGTGCCTTTATCGGCTCGGGCTCTTCTTCTTGTGACCGGTCGGGGTGGTGGGTTCGGAGCTGACCAGCGACGGGACCTTGATGCCTTTTTGCTTCAACAACTGGTGGAACTCCAAGCGGTCGCTGATGATTTTCTGGAAGAGGGTTAGACAAAGGCAACGGTGATTCCGTCCTGGGTGGTTTTCCTTCCCCGAGAGGTCAATTGATGCTTAACGACTTTAATTACCTGCAAAGCTTCCAAGACTTCCTCGTCGGTGATTTCGGCCTGGGGCGACTTGGTCCCCGGGGTGCTGTACGTCGCCTGGATGATCCTGCTGCGAAATCTGTCAAACTTTGCAAATTTGAAAGAGAGAGAGGAGGACAGAGCTTTAACTAAAGCACTAAAAGTTGAAATGGATTACAAATTAAAATATAAATATAAAATATAAGTTTGATTAGTCACAGATGTGTACAAAACACAGCATTATAAAATAAATTATTATTATTATTATTATTATTATTATTATTATTATTATTATTATGATGGATGTGTGGAGCGCGGCAAGGCATACCCGGGCGCTGATGCTTTCCAGCGTGACTCTGGTTTGCTGCTCCACGCGTTGCAGGACTTCCAGTTGCCGCTGGAGCTCGTTCTGCTGGGTCATCTGCCTCCCAATGTGGTGATGGTTCACGAGCAACTGGGACTGGAGCTGGTTGACGCTGCTTTCTAAATTGTCAATCAGCTGGCTCTTGTCGGCGAGTTTGGACTCCAGGTCGGAAATATCCTAAGTGGTCAGCAGGAGGGTCAGGGGAGAGAGCAATACAGGTTGAGTGTCCCTTATTACAGGAGTTGTGATACTGTGAATCATCAGCTTGAAATGGTTAAACAGAAGCTCTCTGAAGCTTTAGGTGGTCTTACTGCCTATGACAGGGAAAACCAGCTCATTCCTAATCCATCTAAAACACAGACGCAGAGTTTCATCTATGCTGACGATCGTGCCATCACCGCTCAAGCAGAGAGCTTTGAAATGGTTGAGCAGAAGCTCTCTGAAGCTTTAGGTGGTCTTACTGCCTATGACAGGGAAAACCAGCTCATTCCTAATCCATCTAAAACACAGACGCAGAGTTTCATCTATGCTGACGATCGTGCCATCACCGCTCAAGCAGAGAGCTTTGAAATGGTTGAGCAGAAGCTCTCTGAAGCTTTAGGTGGTCTTACTGCCTATGACAGGGAAAACCAGCTCATTCCTAATCCATCTAAAACACAGACGCAGAGTTTCATCTATGCTGACGATCGTGCCATCACCGCTCAAGCAGAGAGCTTTGAAATGGTTGAGCAGAAGCTCTCTGAAGCTTTAGGTGGTCTTACTGCCTATGACAGGGAAAACCAGCTCATTCCTAATCCATCTAAAACACAGACGCAGAGTTTCATCTATGCTGACGATCGTGCCATCACCGCTCAAGCAGAGAGCTTTGAAATGGTTGAGCAGAAGCTCTCTGAAGCTTTAGGTGGTCTTACTGCCTATGACAGGGAAAACCAGCTCATTCCTAATCCATCTAAAACACAGACGCAGAGTTTCATCTATGCTGACGATCGTGCCATCACCGCTCAAGCAGAGAGCTTTGAAATGGTTGAGCAGAAGCTCTCTGAAGCTTTAGGTGGTCTTACTGCCTATGACAGGGAAAACCAGCTCATTCCTAATCCATCTAAAACACAGACGCAGAGTTTCATCTATGCTGACGATCGTGCCATCACCGCTCAAGCAGAGAGCTTTGAAATGGTTGAGCAGAAGCTCTCTGAAGCTTTAGGTGGTCTTACTGCCTATGACAGGGAAAACCAGCTCATTCCTAATCCATCTAAAACACAGACGCAGAGTTTCATCTATGCTGACGATCGTGCCATCACCGCTCAAGCAGAGAGCTTTGAAATGGTTGAGCAGAAGCTCTCTGAAGCTTTAGGTGGTCTTACTGCCTATGACAGGGAAAACCAGCTCATTCCTAATCCATCTAAAACACAGACGCAGAGTTTCATCTATGCTGACGATCGTGCCATCACCGCTCAAGCAGAGAGCTTTGAAATGGTTGAGCAGAAGCTCTCTGAAGCTTTAGGTGGTCTTACTGCCTATGACAGGGAAAACCAGCTCATTCCTAATCCATCTAAAACACAGACGCAGAGTTTCATCTATGCTGACGATCGTGCCATCACCGCTCAAGCAGAGAGCTTTGAAATGGTTGAGCAGAAGCTCTCTGAAGCTTTAGGTGGTCTTACTGCCTATGACAGGGAAAACCAGCTCATTCCTAATCCATCTAAAACACAGATGCAGAGTTTCATCTATGCTGACGATCGTGCCATCACCGCTCAAGCAGAGAGCTTTGAAATGGTTGAGCAGAAGCTCTCTGAAGCTTTAGGTGGTCTTACTGCCTATGACAGGGAAAACCAGCTCATTCCTAATCCATCTAAAACACAGATGCAGAGTTTCATCTATGCTGACGATCGTGCCATCACCGCTCAAGCAGAGAGCTTTGAAATGGTTGAGCAGAAGCTCTCTGAAGCTTTAGGTGCTCTTACTGCCTTTTTGTGTAAATAAACCTTTTTGTGATTTTAAGGACAGAACTCCGCATGTTTGCCTCCTAAGCACTAAATATATAATGTATTGTATATACTTATAATAGTGATACAGTAGAGTCTCACTTATCCAACACTCGCTTATCCAACGTTCTGGATTATCCAACGCATTTTTGTAGTCAATGTTTTCAATACATCGTGATATTTTGGTGCTAAATTCGTAAATACAGTAATTACTACATAGCATTAATGTGTAATGAACTGCTTTTTCTGTCAAATTTGTTGTATAACATGATGTTTTGGTGCTTAATTTGTAAAATCATAACCTAATTTAATGTTTAATAGGCTTTTCCTTAATCCCTCCTTATTATCCAACATATTCACTTATCCAATGTTCTGCCGGCCCGTTTACGTTGGATAAGCGAGACTCTACTGTAATATTATCATAATGTAATACAATATTATACTAATAATTATACTAATAAGCTGAGAGCTGATACATTATTGCCACTAACAAAATCCAAACTTAAAATTTACTACGGACAAGACACTTGTTTTACTTACCCCTGTCCTTGTTCAAACCTTTCCTTAGGAAATTACTAATTTTAACCTTTTTACTCTGTATTTGTCTAGGAGCGGGTTATTAGGCCGCAGGTCGGGATGTTTTGTATCTTTACATGGTTTTATTGTATGTATGCGTAAGTGCGTACGTATTGTATGTTTTACATGTTTTGATATGGTCAAAAGTGACTAATCAATAAAGAATTGTTGTTGTATACTAATAATAACAATACAATATAATAATATTAATTATATATTATATATTAAATGTAATATTACTAATAATATTACCATACAATGATATAGTACAATGTAGTAATGTATTGTATGTACATTTGATTTGTAAGCCACTCTGAGTCCCCTTCGGGGTGAGAAGAGCGGGATATAAATGTAGTAAATAAGTAAATAAATAAATAAATAAATTCTTTACAACCACGTGACACTTCACACTCTGTTTGCTGTGAACTGAATGCTCAACTATAAGTATCTTGCTTTTATATTTTTGGGTGCTTTGCTGTGTTTTGGGGAGTTTTCCCTCACAGAAAGTCCTAACACTTCGAACTCTGAATCTTTGCTTCCTAAGCTCTAAATTCTTTACAGTCATGTGGCACTTCACGCTCTGTTTGCTGTGAGCTGAATGCTCAACTATAAGTATCCGGCATTTGTATTTTTGGATGCTCTGTTGTGTTTTGAGGAGTTTTCCCTCACAGAAAGTCCTAACACTTCAAACTCTGAATCTTTGCCGCCTAAGCTCTGAATATTTTACAGCTACATGACACTTCACACTCTGCTTGCTGTGACCTGAATGCTCAACTATAGGTATACTGCCTATTAGAGGGAAAAGTTTTGTATTTTAACCCTCAACATACCTTTGCTTTTTTAGCCTTTCAGATTTTAAGTGCCCTATATACTCGAGTATAAGCCGACCCAAATATAAGCCGGGGCACCTAATTTTACCACAAAAAAACTGGGAAAACTTATTGACTCAAGTATAAGCCGAGGGTGGGAAATGCAACAGCTCCCGGTCAATTTCAGAAATAAAAATAAAATCAGATCACAATAAAATAAAACCAATTGAGGCATCAGTAGGTTCAATGTTTTTGAATATTGACATAAAACTGTAATTAAAGATAAGACTGTCCAATTCTGATTAAATATTATTTTAACCTTCTTCAGTGTAAATGTGATTATGTATCCATCCAATAATAATAATAATAATAAACTTTATTTATACCCCGCCACCATCTCCCCAACGGGGACTCGGGGCGGCTAATAATAATAATAATAATAATAATAAATACATTAAAATAATAAATGAAATAATACTAATAGAATAAAATAATAAATGTAACAATAAAGACAACAATAGAGAAAAATAATAAATGTTAAATACATAGACTAAAATAATAATAATAATCAAGAAAAATAATAAATTACATATATATTCAAGTATAAGCCACTCTGAATATAAGCCAACCAGGACCCTCACTCGAGCATAAGCCCTAAAAAAGGACTGAAAAACTCAGCTTATACTTGAGTATATACGGTACATGCTCCTATGAGACCGTACCTCCACTTATGCTGGTCTATGACCGTAATAAAGATTTTGATTTGATATAAAGGAGGAAGTTACCTGTTGAAGCTTATTATTCTCCCTCTCGATGGACCCCATCATTTCTTCGTGCTTCCTCTCCTCTCGCAGGTTGCAAAACTAAACAGAAATAAGCAAATTCGACATCAGGAAGAAGGCAGAATATTTAAGGAGATGTAAAATAGATGACAAAAGGTCCGTAGAGCTTGACATCTGAAGGAAAGCTAAGGCGGGTTCCACAACAACAATGAAGGATGCATGAATTAAGGGAGTGATAAAGGGGGCCAGGAAGACATCATTCCATCATGTCTCCTGTGTCAATATAACAATACAATAATATATCATACTAATATTATGCTATACTAATAAGCTATATATATAAATTCTTTTCTGACCATTTCTACTTTCATCAAAACAGCAAAACTACACACCCCAAAACCACGAAACTTGGCCACAAAAGACACAGTCCTCCCCGCTGTGTTTAGATGGCAAAACGAAAAAAATCATCAAACTGGAAGTGCCTCAAAATCCCAAAAAACGGGAAAATTCCATGTGCGCATGCGCCAAGCAGCCCCCACCCTTGTTTTAGTGTTTTTTATCCCCTAAATTTGTTCTGTTTTGGTTTATTGTTTCTTTCTGGAAAGTAAACAACGTATAAAAAATAGTACTTTCTGAGACATTGCTTCCAGCTGGACACCCCGCTCTCTCAGCTCCTTCTGCAGCATTTCCTGCTCGGCGTGAGCCCTCCGGAGCTGGGATCCCTCATAAGACAGCTGCCTTTGCAAGGAAGAAATCGCTCCTAAAGGAAGAGAAAGGAGAGCTCTTAATGGGTATCTCTAGCAATGATGTCTATATTATTATTATTATTATTATTGACACAAAGACAGAGTATGACACAGCAAACAAGATCTATATGCTGGATTTCGTATCACAAAATCACAAATTGAACACTTCCCAAACATTTAGGACTGTATGATGTCTTCTTCTTCTTCTTCTTCTTCTTCTTATTATTATTATTATTATTATTATTATTATTATTATTATTATTATATTTATTTCTAGCCCACCTTTCTCCCCATAAGAACATTATTATTATTATTGCCACAAAGACACAGTATGACACAGCAAACGAGATTTATATGCTAGATTTAGTATCACAAAATCACAAGTCAAACACTTCTCAAGCGTTTAGGACTGTATTATTATTATTATTATTATTATATTTATTTCTAGCCCACCTTTCTCCCCATAAGAACACCTTTCTCCCCATAATTTATTATTATTATTATTATTGCCACAAAGACACAGTATGACACAGCAAATGAGATATATATGCTTGATTTCATATCACAGAATCGCAAATTGAACACTTCCCAAACGTTTAGGACTGTATGATGTATTATTATTATTATTATTATTATTATTATTATTATTATTATATTTATATTTATTTCTAGCCCACCTTTCTCCCCATAAGAACATTATTATTATTATTATTATTATTATTATTATTATTATTATTATTATTATATTTATATTTATTTCTAGCTCACCTTTCTCCCCATAAGAACATTATTATTATTATTATTATTATTATTATTATAATATTTATTTCTAGCCCACCTTTCTCCCCATAAGAACATCATCATCATCATCATCATCATCATCATCATCATTATTATTATATTTATTTCTAGCTCACCTTTCTCCCCATAAGAACATCATCATTATTATTATTATTATTATTATTATTATTATATTTATTTCTAGCCCACCTTTCTCCCCATAAGAACATTATTATTATTATTATTATTATTATTATTATTATTATTATTATATTTATTATATTTATTTCTAGCCCACCTTTCTCCCCATAAGAACATTATTATTATTATTATTATTATTATTATTATTATTATTATTATATTTATTTCTAGCCCACCTTTCTCCCCATAAGAACATTATTATTATTATTATTATTATTATTGCCACAAAGTCACAGTATGACACAGCCAACGACATATATATATATGCTGGATTTCGTATCACAAAATCACAAGTCGATTACAGTAGAGTCTCGCTTATCCAACGTAAATGGGCCGGCAGAACGTTGGATAAGCAAATATGTTGGATAATAAGGAGAGATTAAGGAAAAGCCTATTAAACATCAAATTAGCTTATGATTTTACAAATGAAGCACCAAAACATCATGTTATACAACAAATTTGACAGAAAAAGTAGTTCAATACGCAGTAATGCTATGTAGTAATTACTGTATTTACGAATTTAGCACCAAAATATCACGATGTATTGAAAACATTGACGACAAAAATGTGTTGGATAATCCCGAACGCTGGGTAAGCGAGTGTTGGATAAGTGAGACTCTACTGTATTATTATTATTTGATGCACAAAGGAAGTTATGGGATTCAACGCAGGGGGTTCTTCTTTGCCTTCTTACCCGTGGCCACCTCATAATCGTCCTTGGCCTTCTGCAATTCCTCGTAAAGCTCGACGTTCATGCTCTGGAACTCAAAGAGTTTGCGCACGACGAGCTCTTCGTCCGTTTCGTACGTGGGTTCGGCCTCCGCTTCGTCCTCCAGACCCTCCTTCGACTCTTTGGACCCTCCGTCGAGGAACATCTCGTCCCCAAGCTCCATGATCTCTCTCTGCTGTATTTCCATAAACTGCGGGAAGAAGACAGGCAGAGAGAAAGAGACATTTCTGAGGAAGGAGAAATATAAAATTTATTTATAAAATATAAAATAATACATGTAATAACAAAGAGTGAAATAATAACATAATAACAATATTAAATATTTATTTCTTTACAGTATTTATATTCCGCCCTTCTTTCTCACCCCGAAGGGGACTCAGGGCGGATTACAGTGAACACATATATGGCAAACATTCAATGCCAACAGACAAACAACATTCAGTTTTAGACAGACACAGAGGCATTTTTTAACATCTTTCCAGCTTCACGATTTCCAGCCACAGGGGGAGCTGTTGCTTCACCGTCCATTGGTGGCTGTTCTTCCTCATTCTTTTCCTCGTGAGCAGTTTTATGGTGTTGTAGATTAGTTAAATTAGCCTCCTGCATAAAGCGTACCTAAATTTTCCCTACTTGACAGATGCAACTGTCTTTCGGGGCTGCTAGGTCAACAGCAAGCCGGGACTATTTTTTTTTTTTTTATGGTCGGAGGCTTAACCCGACCCGGGCTTCGAACTCATGACCTCTCGGTCAGTAGTGATTTATAGCAGCTGGTTACTAGCCAGCTGCACCACAGCCCGGCCCCAATAGAGTGAAATACTAAATGTAATAATAGAGTAACATAAGAAATGTAATAACAATAATATCAGAGTGAAGTAATAAATGTATTAATATACAAATAGAGTAAAATAAATGTAATAATAATAATCATAGTGAAAAATTAAAAAAAGTATTATATATACTGTATATACTCAAGTATAAGCCTAGTTTTCAGCCCTTTTTTAAGACTGAAAAAGCCCCCCTCGGCTTATACTCGGGTGAGGGTCCTGGTTGGCTTATATTTGGGTCAGCTTATACTCGAGAATATATGGTACATTTATTCTTTTTCTCTATTATTATTGGTATTATTACATGTATTATTTTTCTCTATTATTGTTGCTACTATTACATTTATTTTACTCTATTTTTATTATTATTAATACATTTATTATTTCACTCTGATGTTATTATTATTATATTTGTTATTTTACTGTATTTATTATTATTATTATTATTATTATTATTATTATTATTATTATTAAACTTTATTTGTACCCCGCTAGCATCTCCCGAAGGACTCGATGCGGCTTACAAAGGCCAAGGCCTCAACACACAATATAACAATACAAACAAAGGCAAATTAAAAGAATTAAACAGTATAAACCACAAGCAATAACAATACGCTAAACACAATAGAACTGTTTATTTATTTATTATTTATTACTACATGTATTATTTTCCTGTAATAATAATAATAATAATAATAATAATAATAATATTACATGTATTATTTTACTCTATTGTTATTAAAAAGATACATAAGGGCATTTACATAGAAAAATATGAGAATAATGATTTAATTAGAGTTGGACAAACTCATCTTAAATTATAGTTTTATGTAAAGATTCAAAAACATTTAACCTACCGATGCCTCGATTAATATAATTTTATTGGTTTCTACAGTAGAGCCTCGCTTATCCAACGTTCTGGATTATCCAACGCATTTTTGTAGTCAATGTTTTCAATATATCGTGATATTTTGGTGCTCAATTCGTAAATACAATAATTACTACATAGCATTATTGCATATTGAACTACTTTTTCTGTCAAATTTGTTTTGGTGCTTAATTTGTTAAATCTTAACCTAATTTGATGTGTAATAGGCTTTTCCTTAATCCCTCCTTATTATCCAACATATTCGCTTATCCAACGTTCTGCCAGCCCGTTTATGTTGGATAAGTGAGACTCTATTGTATTTTTATTTCGGAAATTTACCACTCTCGGCTTATACTGGAGTCAATGTTTTCCCAGTTTTCTTGTGATAAAATTAGGTGCCTCGGCTTATATTCGGGTCGGCTTATACTCGAGTATATACAGTATATACTCCCCCACGAAACAACTTGTTTTATACCATGCATTCGAGAGACAGAAATGAAGTAGACGTTGATAAATAATAATAATAATAATAATAATAATAATAATAATAATAATAATAATAATAATAATTTCGTTCCACAGATATATAAACTTCCCTTGCTTGGTTTTACCATACACCTCACAACCTCTGAGGATGCCTGCCATAGATGTGGGCAAAACGTCAGGAGAGAATGCTTCTGGAAAATGGAACACTCAAAGCAACCCATTCATAGAGGTTTTCAGGAGAGGAAATTTCTTATAGAATCCGCCCCGTCGATCTCTGTGCTCACCTCCTTCTCGAACTGCTCCAGCTCCGCCTGGTCCTTCAGCAGCGTATCGCTCAGGTTCTCCAGCCCAGAGGTTTCATCCACTTGGGATATTTCCGACTGGCGAGGCTCCATTTCCCGAAGGAAGTCCTCCACGATGTGCGTGTGATCCAGATGGATCGGCAGCGAGAAGCCCCGCTTGTGCGGCCGGGCGTCGGCACTTTCCTTTTTTATGGATTCTCCTGGAATCTCCTAAAGGAAAGGATTTGCGGGTGAGAAACGATGTCTCTCTGCTTGTGTGTCAGATTCTTTACAGCCACATGGCACTTCATGCTCTGCTTGCTGTGACCTGAATGCCCAACTATCAGTATCCTGCTTTTGTATTGTTGGATGGTCTGCTGTGTTTTGCGGAGTTTTCCCTAACACTTCAAACTCTGAATCTTTGCCACCTAAGCTCTGAATTTTTTACAGCCACACAGCACTTCACGCTCTGCTTGCTGTGAGCTGAATGCTCAACTATAAGTATCCTGCTTTTGTATTTTCAGATGCTCTGCTGTGTTTTGCGGAGTTTTCCCTAACACTTCAAACTCTGAATCTTTGCCACCTAAGCTCTGAATTTTTTACAGCCACACAGCACTTCACGCTCTGCTTGCTGTGACCTGAATGCTCAACTAGAAGTATCCTGCTTTTGTATTGTTGGATGCTCTGCTGTAATTTTTGGGTCGTTTTCCCTAACGTAAGAGAAAATCCTAACAAAAAGAACTAAAGATATAACTCTGCATGTTTGCCTCCTAAGCACTACATTCTTTACATCCACAAGGCACTTCACACTGCTTGCTGTGACCTGAATGCTCAACTATACTTTTTTTTATATTTCAGATGCTCTGCTGTAATTTTTGGGTAGTTTTCCCTAACGTAAGAGAAAATCCTAACAAAAAGGACTAGAGATAAATAAGAGGGCACTAAATTCCTTACAACAACATGTCACTTCACGCTCTGCTTGCTGTGACCTGAATGCTCAACTATTAAGTTTTTTTATATATTTCGGATGCTCTGCTGTAATTTTTGGGTAGTTTTCCCTAACATAAGAGAAAATCCTAACAAAAAGGACTAGGAATAGATAAAGGGGCATTGTGCATCAACACCATTAGCCGGTACAGGACAGAGGCTAAACAGAGGCTGAATGGCCATCTGTCGGGAGTGCTTTCATAGAATAGTAGAGTTGGAAGAGACCTCATGGTCCATCCAGTCCAATCCCAGAATACTTGTAAGATATGTAAACAAACACAATATAGTCTATGGTCATTACAGTTCCCCTTTTGTATGGACTGTATTGTGTTTGTTTACAAGCCAGAAGACGTGACACAAAACCTGACCAACCTTATTATTAGTTATGTATTTATTTACTACATTTATATCCCGCTCTTCTTTCTCACCCCGGAGGGGACTCAGAGCGGCTTACAAATCAAATGTAGTAGCATAGCACAATATAAGCATTAAATTACTATATTGTACTATATGGTAATATTATTAGTAATACATACAATACATTAGTAGCATAGCGCAATATAAGCATTAAATTACTATATTGTCCTATATGGTAATATTATTAGTAATATTACATTTAATATATAATATTATTATATTATATTATAAATAATATAATATTGTATTGCATAATAATATATAATCTCTATATATAAAAGAGTGATGGCATCACGGCAGCGGACAAAACAACAAAAGTAAACACCCCACAACCTCGAAAATTGACAGCACAACCCCTCATCCATGCCTCTAGGTTGATACAACAAAAAGAAAAGAAAAATAAAGTCCTAATTAGAGGGAGAGGAATAATAGTTTTTATCCAATTGCTGCCAGTTACAAGGCTAAGCTCCACCCACTTGGTCTCCTAGCAACCCACTCAGCCCAGTGTTAATAAAATAATGATAAAAAAATAAATACAAATAATACAATAAAAAATTATAAAAAACACTAAAATAATTAATACAATAAAATACTATAAAAATGACTAAAAATAATACAACAAAATAATAAAATATAATAAATAAAAAAGATAAGTGACAGTAAAATTAATTTAAAAAAATACAAATAACGTCAAATAAAAATTCCACAACAAGTTTTAACCGATACCACCACCACTTTGCCACAGCAACGCGTGGCCGGGCACAGCTAGTATTAATATAAAATTATAATATCATAACTATAACAATATAATAATAATATATTAATATGATATTATAACAACCTTCTCTTCGTCCTCGGCCGCCGCCTCTCCTCCCTTGTGGAGCTGCTTCTGCAGGGCTTCCACTTCTTCCCGGAGGATGGAGATCACGTCCTCCTTCCGGGCACATTCTGCTTCACAGCGGGCCAGGCGGTTCAGCTCGTCCCCCAGTTTCTGCAGAGAGATGTCCTGCACAGAAGGAGAACCGTGGTGAGGGATTCCCCAGACAGGAAGCAGCCAGGCTCTGAAGCTACAAGGCTACTGAACGCAAATCGAGCCGCCCCAATGGCCACATTCGCACTTTCTCTCCTGACGTTTCACCCACATCTGTACCTCATAGCCTCTGCCACAGATGTGGGCGAAACGACAGGAGAGAAAGCTTCTGGAACATGGCCAGACAGCCCGAAAGACTCACAGCAACCCGACAACAATAACACTTTCTTACCTGCCTCCCCTTGAGGCTTGAGGCTCGAGGCAGGGCACAACACAGTTAAAAACAGATAATTATTAAATATTTTGTACATATTTCTATGAAATATGTATTTATTATTAATCCCAAAAGGGACTGAGAGCGCTTACATAATAATTTACTATATAGTAAATTAATAATGATAGTAATGATAATAATACTTTATTTTTCTATCCTGACTCCATATATATAGTAAATTATTATTATCTTTGATCTGCCCATTTATATATATATACAGTAGAGTCTCGCTTATCCAACACTCGCTTATCCAACGTTCTGGATTATCCAACACATTTTTTTGGTCAATGTTTTCAATACATGGTGATATTTTTGTGCTAAATTCGTAAATACAGCAATTACTACATAGCATTACTGTGTATTGAACTACTTTTTCTGTCAAATTTGTTGTACAACATGATGTTTTGGTGCTTAATTTGTAAAATCATAACCTAATTTGATGTTTAATAGGCTTTTCCTTAATCTCTCCTTATTATCCAACATATTCGCTTATCCAACGTTCTGCCGGCCCGTTTACATTGGATAAGCGAGACTCTACTGTATGTATATATATATATATATATATATATACACACATACACACACACACACACATATATATATTGTAAATTAATAATGATGATAATAATACTTTATTTTTCTATCCTGACTCATATATATATATATAGTAAGTTATTATTATCTTTGATCTGCCCATATATATATATATATATATATATATATACATACACACACACACACATATATATATTGTAAATTAATAATGATGATGATAATAATACTTTATTTTTCTATCCTGACTCATATATATATATATATATATATATATATATATATATATATAGAGTAAGTTATTATTATCTTTGATCTGCCCATATATATATATATATATATATATAGTAAATAAATAATGATAATATTTATTTGTAATTTTTGTTGTTGTATCAACCTAGAGGCGTGGATGATGGGTTGTGTTGTCAAATTTCGAGGTTGGGGGGCCTGTAGTTTTGTTGTTTTGTGCGTCGCCGTGACGCCATCACTCTTTTATATATATAGATGTGGGCAGATCAATAATTAAAATTAAAATGTTAAAAGACATGAGTTTTAAAATGTATGCTTCCACCACACTGAATTTCATCTCTAGTGTTCATTACTCACACGCAAGGCCTTACCTTCTCATGAAGGGCAGAAATGTACCAGGGGACTTTGCCTTTCGTGTGGCTCTTCAGTTGGATATCGGGGATGCAGCCTTCGGTGTAACTCTGCCACTTTGTCAAGCCAGAAAGAGCCGACGAGTCTGAGGATGGATGGACTGAACAACACGAGAGAGAGGCAAAGACACATATCATTGCCGTCCTTACTTAAGAAACCAAGCGGCGGCACAGCAGCTGAACCAGAACTTACATTTGACATAACTCCTTGATTCCAAGAGATCTGGCTCCTGGAAGACCATCGCCCATTCGTCCAAAGACAGTTGGGAGGAGAGGCTGATCGTGCTGATGTTGCAGGGCAGCTCAATCGGCACCGGGAAGTTGGTTTCTGCCGGTAGAAAGAAAAAAATAAGACCGAGAAAATGGGAATACAGGCTGAGCATCCTTCATCTGGAATTCCAAAATCTGAAATACAGTAGAGTCTCACTTATCCAACATAAACGGGCCGACAGAACGTTGGCTAAGCGAATATGTTGGATAACAAGGAGAGATTAAGGAGAAGCCTTTTAAACACCAAATTAAGTTATGATTTTACAAAGTAAGCACCAAATCATCATGTTATACAACAAATTTGACAGAGAAAGTAGTTCAATATGCAGTAATACTACGTAGTAATTGCTGTATTTATGAATTTAGCACCAAAATATCATGATGTATTGAAAACATTGACTACAAAAATGCGTTGGATAATCCAGAATGTTGGATAAGCCAATGTTGGATAAGTGAGACTCTACTGTAATCCCAAACCTAAGTGGCTGAGATAGTGACGGCTGGTCCGACATACACAGTTTTATTTCATGCACCGAAAGATTGCACATAAAATGACCTTTGGGCTATGTGTTTATGGTATATATGAAACATAAATGAGTTTGGGTTGCTGTGAGTTTTCTGGGCTGTCTGGCCATGTTCCAGAAGCACTCTCTCCTGACGTTTCGCCCACATCTATGGCAGGCATCCTTAGAGGTTGTGAGGTCTGTTGGAAACTTTTTTTCTTTTCTTTTTTACATTTTATTTATGGTTTTAGTGCAGACATAAAAAGTGGGGAAACATGTTTAGAAGGATAGAAAAGAATGAGACGATAGAAGTAGAAGAAGAAAAAGAGAAAAAAAAGGACCCCACACCCAACATGAACATCGTTCCAGATCCTCTGCGTTGCATTATACAGTAGAGTCTCACTTATCCAACACTCGCTTATCCAACGTTCTGGATTATCCAACGCATTTTTGTAGTCAATGTTTTCAATATATCGGTCAGTAGTGATTTATAGCAGCTGGTTACTAGCCAGCTGCGCCACAGCCCGGCCCCTCTAGGCATTTTCTAGATGTTCCGGAGTGAGCCTGCAGTATTTTGGGGGTTGAAGTCTTTCATTTCAATAGGGTTCACTATTGTCTGCTAATCCTCGAGACCAGACAAAGGAAGTCACAGTTCTTTCTCCCAAGGACTTCCAAATTATGATCCAAATTCACACCCCTGGAATTGCCGCGGGCCAAGAAGCCTTGTTTACCTAGATGAGACGTGGAGGTGGCCCTGTGGCTGTATCTCGGGCACCCGGGTCGCATCAGGAAGGACTTCTGCAATTCTTCCATTTGCGGGGTGTAGCCCGACACGGCGGGATTGGTCCTTCGCTCCTCAGCCTGGATTAAAGGAGAAAAGGAGGCCGAGAAGGGACACAAGGGAGCCATGGATCCAAACTGCAATTCAACATTTCATCTATGCTGACGATTGTGCCATCACCGCTCAAGCAGGTCAGAGGAAATTTAATATAACACCAAGTTTTTAACTGTTTGTGGTTTCTCTATCTATATATATAAAAGAGTGATGGCATCGCGGCAGCGGACAACACAACAACACTACAGGCCCCCCAACCTCGAAATTTGACAACACAACCCATCATCCACGCCTCTAGGTTGATACAACAACAAAAAAGAAAGAAAAAGAAAGTCCTAATTAGAGAGAGAGGAATAATTGCTTTTATCCAATTGCTGCCAGTTAGAAGGCTAAGCTCCTCCAACCTGGTCTCCTAGCAACCCAATAAAAAATAATAAAAAACACTAAAAAAATTAATACAATAAAATACCATAATAACAAAAAATAACTAAAAATTATACAAGAAAATAATAAAATATAATGAATAAAATTAAAAAATACAAATAACGTCAAATAAAAATTACACAACAATTTTTAACCAATACCACCACCACTTTGCCACAGCAACGCGTGGCCGGGCACAGCTAGTGTATATATATAAAAGAGTGATGGCATCGGGGCAGCGGACAAAACAACAACACTACAGGCCCCCCAACCTCGAAATTTGACAACCCAACCCATCATCCACGGATCTAGGTTGATACAACAACAAAAAAGAAAGAAAAATAAAGTCCTAATTAGAAAGAGAGGAATAATTGTTTTTATCCAATTGCTGCCAGTTACAAGGCTAAGTTCCGCCCACTTGGTCTCCTAGCAACCTACTCAGCCCAGGGGACAGGCACAGTTAGGCCTCACTTAGGCCTCTTCCACAGATTATCTAATTTGCACTGGATTATATGGCAGTGTAGACTCAAGGCCCACACAGCTATATAACCCATTTATAATCTTACAGTAGAGTCTCACTTATCCAACATAAACGAGCCAGCAGAACGTTGGATAAGCGAATATGTTGGATAATAAGGAGGGATTAAGGAAAAGCCTATTATACATCAAATTAGCTTATGATTTTACAAATTAAGCACCAAAACATCCTTTGACAGAAAAAGTAGTTCAGTACGCAGTAATGTTATGTTGTAATGACTGTATTTACGAATTTAACACCAAAATATCACGATGTATTGAAAACATTGACTACAAAAATGCGTTGGATAATCCAGAACGTTGGATAAGCGAGTGTTGGATAAGTGAGACTCTACTGTATATAATTATATTATAATCCATTATAACTGTATTCTCAATTAGCTTCCGACACAATAAATGAATTAACATTAGGAAGAGTTTCCTGGGAGTCTGGTGGAATTTTCTTCCTTGGAGGTTTTTAATAATAATAATAATAATAATATTGCTCCTTGCAGCCCAGGAGCAAGCCATCAGAACAAATGCAATTAAGGCCAAGATTGAAAAATCAGCTGATGACCCAAAATGCAGACTGTGCAAGGAAACCGACGAAACCATTGATCATATCCTCAGCTGCTTTAAGAAAATCGCACAGACAGACTACAAACAGAGGCACAACTATGTGGCCCAAATGATTCATTGGAACTTATGCCTCAAGTGCCACCTCCCAGCAGCAAAGAACTGGTGGGATCACAAACCTGCAAAAGTATTGGAAAATGAACATGCAAAGATACTGTGGGACTTCCGAATCCAGACTGACAAAGTTCTGGAACACAACACACCAGACATCACAGTTGTGGAAAAGAACAAGGTTTGGATCATTGATGTTGCCATCCCAGGTGACAGTCGCATTGACGAAAAACAACAGGAAAAACTCAGCCGCTATCAGGACCTCAAGATTGAACTTCAAAGACTCTGGCAGAAACCAGTACAGGTGGTCCCGGTGGTGATGGGCACACTGGGTGCTGTGCCAAAAGATCTCAGCCGGCATTTGGAAACAATAGACATTGACAAAATCACCATCTGCCAACTGCAAAAGGCCACCCGACTGGGATCTGCACACATCATCAGAAAATACATCACACAGTCCTAGACACTTGGGAAGTGTTCGACTTGTGGTTTTGCGAAACGAAATCCAGCATGTCTATCTTGTTTGCTGGGTCATAATAATAATAATAATAATAATAATAATAATAATAATAATAATAATACATCACACAGTCCTAGACACTTGGGAAGTGTTCGACTTGTGGTTTTGCGAAACGAAATCCAGCATATCTATCTTGTTTGCTGGGTCATAATAATAATAATAATAATAATAATAATAATAATACATCACACAGTCCTAGACACTTGGGAAGTGTTCGACTTGTGGTTTTGTGAAACGAAATCCAGCATATCTATCTTGTTTGCTGGGTCATAATAATAATAATAATAATAATAATAATAATAATAATACATCACACAGTCCTAGACACTTGGGAAGTGTTCGACTTGTGGTTTTGCGAAACGAAATCCAGCATATCTATCTTGTTTGCTGGGTCATAATAATAATAATAATAATAATAATAATAATACATCACACAGTCCTAGACACTTGGGAAGTGTTCGACTTGTGGTTTTGCGAAACGAAATCCAGCATATCTATCTTGTTTGCTGGGTCATAATAATAATAATAATAATAATAATAATACATCACACAGTCCTAGACACTTGGGAAGTGTTCGACTTGTGGTTTTGCGAAACGAAATCCAGCATATCTATCTTGTTTGCTGTGCCATACAACGTCGTTGTGTTGATAATAATAATAATAATAATAACTTTATTTATACCCTGCCACCATCTCCCCGCGGGGACTCAGGGTGGCTTACAACGAGCAGAGGCTGAATGACCATCTATCGGGAGGGCTTTGACTGTGCGTTCCTTAGATGTGGGCTCTTCCAACCCTAGCATGCTATGATCCTCTGCCTTAAAAAAACGAAAACACATGTACCTGCTTTTGGTAGTACTCCCGCACTGCTTTGGACGCTTTGCTGGGGTGTATTTTGTCGCTGTTCGGAGGCTTCCACAGCACATTCTTTTGCCGGCGGGGCCCCACCTCTTGCAGTTCGTTGAAGCCCTTCTGCATCAAGGTGAACGCTTTCTCCATCTCGGTTCTCAGCTCTGGTGGCTCAGGAAAACATAATCGAAAGAGCCACAAACAGTTTCAGAAGAATAGGAGGCTCGTAAGACGTTGCTCGGCACTCGCTGCATGGGAAATAATATTATATTATTAGCTTAGCACAATATAAGCATTATATCTTACTATATTGTACTATACCATCATACTGTAAAAATTAAATAATATGACGTGTAATATATAATATACAATTATAATAGTGTACAATATATTATTGTTAGCAATATGACATGTAATATATAATCAATATTATTATACTGTATTATTATTAATATATTGTATTACATTATATTATTATCTATATTATATGTACATCTATATATATAAAAGAGTGATGGCATCAGGGCAGCGGACAAAACAACAAAACTACAGGACCCCCAACCTTGAAATTTGACAACACAACCCATCATTCACGGCTCTAGGTTGATACAACAAAAAGAAAAGAAAAATAAAGTCCTAATTACAGGGAGAGGAATAATAGTTTTTATCCAATTGCTGCCAGTTTGAAGGCTAAGCTCCACCCACTTGGTCTCCTAGCAATGTACTCAGCCCAGGGGACAGGCACAGTTAGGCCTCACTTAGGCCTCTTCCACAGATTATCAGATTTTAACTGGATTATATGGCAGTGTAGACTCAAGGCCCTTCCACACAGCTATATAACCCATTTAGAATCTTATATTATCTGCTTTGAACTGGATTATCTTGACTCCACACTGCCATATAATCCACTTCAGTGTGCATACGAAACATAAAGACAACCATACAACAGACATTCAATACCACCACTACCTCAACAATTTCTCACCAACACCACCAGACAACACCACAGCAACGCGTGGCCGGGCACAGCTAGTATAATATATTATTGTTAGCAATATGACATGTATTATATAATTAATACTATTATATTGTATTATTATTAATATGTTGTATTACATTCCAATAGTATTGTCTATATTATATGTATATATGTATATATGTTTACAATACAGTAGAGTCTCACTTATCCAACATAAACGGGCCAGCAGAACGTTGGATAAGTGAATATGTTGGATAATAAGGAGGGATTAAGGAAAAGCCTATTACACATCAAATTAAGTTATGATTTTACAAATTAAGCACTAAAACATAATGTTTAACAACAAATTTGACAGAAAAAGTAGTTCAATACGCAGTAATGCTATGTAGTAATTACTGTATTTACGAATTTAGCACCAAAATATCACGATGTATTGAAAACATTGACTACAAAAATGCGTTGGATAATCCAGAACGTTGGATAAGCGAGTGTTGGATAAGTGAGACTCTACTGTATGTATACAATATATTATTGTTAGCAATATGGCATGTATTATATAATTAATATTATTATACTGTATTATTATTAATATATTGTATTACATTCTAATAGTATTGTCTATATTATATGTATATATGTATACAATATGTATACAATATATTATTATTAGCAATATGACATGTAATATATAATGATTATTATACTGTATTATTATTAATATATTGTATTACATTATATTATTTATATTATGTGTACATATATTATTGTTAGCAATATGACATGTAGTATTTAATATTATTATACTGTATTATTATTAATATATTGTATTACATTATATTATTTATATTATATGTACATACAATATATTATTGTTAGCAATATGACATGTAATATATAATTAATATTATTATACTGTATTATGATTAATATATTGTATTACATTATATTATTGTCAATATTATATGTACATATATTATTGTTAGCAATATGACATGTAATATATAATTAATATTATTATACTGTATTATAATATTATTTATATGTACATACAATATATTATTGTTAGCAATATGACATGTAGTATATAATTAATACTAATATAATTAATATAATATAAATAATATTAGAATGTAATACAATATATTAATAATAATACATTTATATTATATGTACATACAATATATTATTGTTAGCAATATGACATGTAGTATATAATTAATACTAATATAATTAATATAATATAAATAATATTAGAATGTAATACAATTTATTAATAATAATACATTTATATTATATGTACATACAATATATTATTGTTAGCAATATGACATGTAATATATAATTAATATTAATATATTGTATTATTATTAATATATTGTATTACATTCTAATTTTATTTATATGTACATATATTATTGTTAGCAATATGACATGTAATATATAATTAATATTATTATATTGTATTATTATTAATATATTGTATTACATTATATTATTTATATGTACATATAATATATTATTGTTAGCAATATGAAATGTAATATATAATAATTATTATTATTATATTGTATTATTATTAATATATTGTATTACATTATAATATTATTTATATGTACATATAATATATTATTGTTAGCAATATGACATGTAATATATAATTAATATTATTATATTGTATTATTATTAATATATTATATTACATTATAATATTATTTATATTATATATTATTGTTAGCAATATGAAATGTAATATATAATTAATATTATTATATTGTATTATTATTAATATATTGTATTACATTCTAATATTATTTATATTATATGTACATATATTATTGTTAGCAATATGACATGTAATATATAATTAATATTATTATATTTTAATATTATTAATATATTGTATTACATTCTAATACTGTTGTCTATATATGTATATATCATTATATTTTACAATTATAAATATATTATTTTATTTCATTGTATATTATATACAATATACTATATAGGTACAATGCATATTATTAGCACAGTATGTTATGTTTATAATTTTGTTTGCGCTTTTAAATACATTATAACTGTATCCTCCGTTCTGACACAATAAATAAATAAATCATAATAAACAAAAGGGAGAAGGGGCGTGGCCTATCCGTGTGGGCGTGGCCAAAGCCTGACTAGCCAAAGCTTTCTGTATTATTGTCGAATTTCTCTCTCTCTTGTTTAAGACAATATCTCGCTTCGTTCCCTTTTGAAGTTCTGCTCACCTTCCCGGCCCAGCGAAGGCCTCTCCGGCTCGTATTTTCACTCAAGAAGGCGGCCGAAGGCGGCGAGGAAAAGCTAGGCCCGACGCGGTTGCCTTAGCAACGCCTTTTGAGGCCCACACTTCCGGCGAGGCCTCTGCTCGAGCGGCCCGTGCACGTGACCTCCGTCTCGCTCTCCGATTGGTCCGGAGCGCGAAAGCCATGCTTGCTAACGCTGGGGGAGCATTCTACGCATGCGCAGTGAGTTCAACATGGCTGCCTTTGCCTCGAGGTTGTAATTCGAGGTCTCTGGTCTGCTTGAAAGTAACTTCTCGACAGAGAAGACGAATTAGGAATATCTAATTACTTCTCTTCCCTCCATTATGGTTCAATTGGGTAAGTGAGATTGATTATTAATTGCTCGATGTCATCTTAATGTTGCCAGCTAAGCAGGGACAGGCCTGGTTGGTCTTTGGATGGGAAGATCTGACCATGATATTTTAATATTTCCAAGGTTTTTTAATGGCAGGAATAGTTTGCCTTTCTTGCCATTTATATGTAAGGTAAACTATTATATTATTATTTTATTATATGTATTTATTTCTGTATTATTATTATTTTACTTATTTATTTCTGTATTATTTCATTTATTTCTGCATTATTTATTTATTTCTATATTATTATTTTATTTTACTATTTTTTTATTTCTGTATTATTTTATTTTTATTTCTGTCTTACTATTTTATTTTAGTATTTATTTATTTCTGTATTATTTTATTTTTATTTCTGTCTTACTATTTTATTTTATTATTTATTTCTGTATTATTATTTTATTTCTGTATTTCTGTGATATTATTTCATTTATTTATTTCCGTCTTACTGTTTTATTTATTTATTTTGTATTATTTTTTATTTCTGCCTTGCCATTTTATTTATTTATTTTTGAATTATTATTTTATTTATTTATTTCTGTCTTACTATTTTGTTTTATTATTTTTTATTTCTGTATTATTATTTTTTATTTCTGTATTATTATTTTATTTCATTATTTTATTTATTTCTGTATTTTTTATTTTTTATTTGCAACATTTATATTCCGCCCTTCTCACTCCGAATATATTGTACATACAATATATTATAGCATAATATAATATATTACTATATTGTACCATACCACTATACTGCAATATTATTAGTAATATTACATGTAATATATAATATACAATTATAATAGTGTATTATTATATTACATTATATTATTATCAACATTATATTTATATACAATATATATTAGCATAGCCCAATATAAACACTATATATAACTATATTGTACTATACCACAATATTATTAGTAACATTACATGTAAAATATAATATACAATTATAATAATGTATTATTATAATACAATATGTATTATTAATGTTTTTAAGTATTGTATAATGTTTTTATTAAGCAATTTTTTATCCTGTATTTTTGTTTTAATTGATATATTGTATTACTGTTTTATCTTTTTATAGTGTGATTTGTATTATGTTGTTTATGTTTTGTTCTATGTTGTTTGTATAATATACAATTATAATAGTTTATTATTATATTGTATTACATTATAATATTATCAATATATGCATATACAATATATTATATTATTGGCATAGCACAATATAAACACTATATATATATACTAGCTGTGCCCGGCCACGCGTTGCTGTGGCAAAGTGGTGGTGGTATTGGTTAAAAATTGTTGTGTAATTTTTATTTGACGTTATTTGTATTTTTAAATTATTTTTATTGTAAGTTATCTTTTTATTTATTATATTTTATTATTTTCTTGTATTATTTTTAGTTATTTTCTGTTATTATAGTATTTTATTGTATTTATATTTTAGTGTTTTTAATTATTTTTAGTGTTTTTTATTATTTTTTATTGGGTTGCTAGGAGACCAAGTGGACGGAGCTTAGCCTTCTAACTGGCAGCAATTGGATAAAAGCAATTATTCCTCTCCCTCTAATTAGGACTTTATTTTTCTTTTCTTTTTGTTGTATCAACCTAGAGGCGTGGATGAGGGGTTGTGTTGTCAAATTTCGAGGTTGGGGGGCCTGTAGTTTTGTTGTTTTGTGGGTCGCCGTGATGCCATCACTCTTTTATATATATAGATAACTATATTGTACTATACCACAATATTATGAGTAACATTACATGTAAAATATAATATACAATTATAATAGTGTATTATTATTACAGTATTACTATATTGTATTACATTATATTAGGATAGCATAATATTAGTATTATATATTATTATATTGTTATACTAGCTGTGCCCGGCCACGCGCTGCTGTGGCTTGTCTGGTGGTGTTGGTGAGAAATTGTTGAGGTAGTGGTGGTATTGAATGTCTGTTGTATGGTTGTCTTTATGTTTAGTATTCACACTGAAGTGGATTATATGGCAGTGTGGAGTCAAGATAATCCAGTTCAAAGCAGATTAATATAAGATTCTAAATGGGTTATATAGCTGTGTGGAAGGGCCTTGAGTCTACACTGCCATATAATCCAGTTAAAATCTGATAATCTGTGGAAGAGGCCTAAGTGAGGCCTAAGTCTTCCTGTCCCCTGGGCTGAGGAGGTTGCTAGGAGACCAAGTGGGCGGAGCTTAGCCTTCTAACTGGCAGCAATTGGATAAAAACTATTATTCCTCTCCCTGTAATTAGGACTTGATTTTTCTTTTCTTTTTGTTGTATCAACCTAGAGCCGTGAATTATGGGTTGTGGTGTCAAATTTCAAGGTTGGGGGGCCTGTAGTTTTGTTGTTTTGTCCGCTGCCCTGATGCCATCACTCTTTTATATATATAGACTAGCTGTGCCCGGCCACGCGTTGCTGTGGCAAAGTGGTGGCGATATTGGTTAAAAATTGTTGTGTAATTTTTATTTGACGTTATTTGCAATGTTTTTATTAATTTCATTGTAAATTATATTTTTATTTATTATATTTTATTATTTTCTTGTATTATTTTTTAGTTATTTTCTGTTATTATAGTATTTTCTTGTATTATTTTTTTAGTGTTTTTAATTGTTTTTTATTGGGTTGCTAGGAGACCAAGTTGGAGGAGCTTAGCCTTCTAACTGGCAGCAATTGGATAAAAGCAATTATTCCTCTCTCTCTAATTAGGACTTTATTTTTCTTTTCTTTTTGTTGTATCAACCTAGAGGCGTGGATGATGGGTTGTGTTGTCAATTTTCGAGGTTGTGGGGTGTTTACTTTTGTTGTTTTGTCCGCTGCCGTGATGCCATCACTCTTTTATATATATAGATTGACACAGGAGACATATTGGAATGGTGTCTTCCTGGCATACTTTGATTTTATGTACAGAGAGAACATATCCGTGGTCTCGCTTGCAGGGCGGCCCCTCTTGAAGCAGTACTACAACCTCCACGTCGTCATCCGCTTTGCCCTCGGGGGCTGCGCCAACAGGCCGTACTATCGGATCGTTGCCGCGCACAACAAGCGGGCCCGGGATGGCAAGTACTTGGAGCAGGTCGGCTGCTACGACCCGCTCCCCAATGACCACGGGGAGAAGATCGTGGGCTTGAACATCGAGCGGATCAAATACTGGATCGCCAGCGGGGCCCTCCTCAGCAAACCTATGGAAAAACTTTTAGGTAATATGGTGTAAAGAACTTAGGTGGCAGAGGATGGAATCCCCTTTGAATCCCACCGCTGCCACCAATTAACGTGGAGACTTGATGTAGCAGGGAATGGAATCCCTTTAGAATCCCTCGGCTTTGCCACCAATATGTATAGAGGTGAGGTGTCTGACGGGAACGTGTGGCCGAGATGGAACCCTTTTGATCCCACACACGCACACACACAGATACCACCACTTAATGAAGATGTCTTATGAGAGATGATGTTAATTAATGATTTGTTTGATTATCTTCTTCGCTGCCACCAATGGAGAGACGTCAGGCAGATGGCACTGGTTCCTTTAAGCTTTCTCTATTTGTTTTACTTCAGATGTTGGTGTTGCTTAATTTAATATGAGAGTATGACAGAGGCTTGATTAGAATAAATAAATTGCAGGTACAGAGCTTGATGGTTTCAGATAACTTGGTAAAGGCACTTCGCTTAATGGTTACAAACGGTTATGAGGTGGTTAAACTTCTGTAATATTCTGTAATAATAATAATATAATTATTGGGTTGCTAAATGATAATAAGGTGTACATTTGGTTCCCTAGGGCTGTCTGGGTTCTTTCCTCTCCATCCCATGACCATCACAAATGCGGAAAGAGCGAAGAGGCGAAGAGCCCGGGAGGCCGAAAGGGCTGCTGCGGAGGAAGAGCCGGTTGCCATCAAAGAGTGAAACCCAAATGGACATTTGCAAAGAACTTTCCGTATCCGCTCAAAGGGCAGAAGTGCTGCAGGAGACTCAGTTCCCGGAGTTTGAAGAGTTGTAGTACTTTATTACAACGAGGATTTAAAACAGTTTGATTCTTCACTGGACGGTTCTGTGTACATTTCTGCAGATTGTGAAATACTAAAAAGGATATTAAAAACGGGACACTTGAGATTATTTTTTTAAAGACTGCACTCATTTAAAGTTCCTTAAAAGTTCCTTAAAAGTTTGGGTGGGAGTTCGTGTTCTTTATGTTTCTATTTCAAATATTACTTTTATCAGGTTGCTGTGAGTTTTCGGGGCTGTCTGGCCATGTTCCAGAAGTAAACACCTCCCGACATAGGATTCCCCCCCAGGCAGGAGGCAGCCAGGCTTTGAAACTGCAAATCCGGTGACCAGTATTTTAAAAAAAAAATTCTTAAAGCTTTTATCAGGTTGCTGTGAGTTTTCAGGGCTGTCTGGCCGTGTTCCAGAAATAAACACCTCCCGACATAGGATTCCCCCCCAGGCAGGAGGCAGCCAGGCTTTGAAACTGCAAATCCGGTGACCAGTATTTTTTTTAAAAAAAAATTCTAAAAGCTTTGATCAGGTTGCTGTGAGTTTTCGGGGCCGTCTGGCCATGTTCCAGAAGTAAACACCTCCCGACATAGGATTCCCCCCCCCCCCCAAACAAAAAATGCTGCCAGGAAATACAGGAAGCAGCCAGGCTTTGAAGCTGCAAGGCTATTCGATGCTAATCAAGCTGGCCAATGGCAACACTGCAAGACAAAGAGTTCTTTCTCCCAACCTGGAGATATATAAACTCCACTTGCCTAGTTTCCAACAGACCTCACAACCTCTGAGGATGCCTGCCACAGATGTGGGCGAAACGTCAGGAGAGAATGCTTCTGGGACATGACCAGACAGTTCACAAAACTAACAGCAACGCAGTGATTCCGGCCATGAAAGCCTTCGACAAAACACTGCTTTTTATCAATTCAGAAAAGCCATAATAATAATAATAATAATAAATTTTAGTTCTGACCCAGAGTTAGAATATAAAAATATTAGATTATTAAAAGACATAGTTAAAATTAAAACATTAACATAATGCATATGAATCAAATGGAAGTGTAAATTAGTCTAGCTGTGTTGCAATACTATTGCATCGAATGCATTCAGTTGTAAACTTTGGGCAAGTTTGGTCCGTAAACACATTCGAAAGTATATGCTGATCCGGATTGGTTCTGGAATATTCCCAAACTGGTCTCCTTGTCATCGCTCGAGGAACACAACCCGGTTTTCCCGCCGGGATTTCTCTGCTTCGAATACGAGGAGGTGGGAACGCAAAGTATCTTCTGGACCGGTCTGGATCAGAGACGGGTTATTCTCCTGTGCAGAAAAATGTAAACAAAGGTTCAGAACCTATGGAAGGCCAAGAGCCAGTCTTCCATGTAAGGATTGTTTACAAACACAAACAAGTAGCTTGCATTAATGCACGCACATTCGATATACACATTTCCTTATATGCTGGACCTTCCTTATGGTAAGTAGAGTCAACGGTGGGCGGAGCTAATCGTAAGTTGAGTCAATGGTGGGCGGAGCTAATTGTAAGTTGAGTCAACAGTAGGTGGAGCTAATCGTAAGTAAACGGGTGGAGCTAATGGTAAGTAGAGTCAACGGTGGGTGGTGCTAATTGTAAGTAGAGCCAACAGTGGGTAGAGCTAAAGGTAGGCAATGGTGGGTGGAGCTAATAGTAAGTAGAGTCAACGGTGGGTGGAGCTAATCGTAAGTTGAGTCAACGGTGGGTGGAGCTAATCGTAAGTAGAGTCAACGGTGGGTGGAGCTAATCGTAAGTTGAGTCAACGGTGGGTGGAGCTAATCGTAAGTAAATGGTGGGCGGAGCTAATGGTAAGTAGAGCCAACTGGGGGTGGAGCTAATCGTAAGTAGAGTCAACGGTGGGTGGAGCTAATGGTAAGTAGAGTCAACGGTGGGTGGAGCTAATGGTAAGTAGAGTCAACGGTGGGTGGAGCTAATGGTAAATAGAGTCAACGGTGGGTGGAGCTAATGGTAAGTCGAGTCAACGGTGGGTGGAGCTAATGGTAAATAGAGTCAACGGTGGGTGGAGCTAATGGTAAGTAGAGTCAACGGTGGGTGGAGCTAATGGTAAATAGTCAACGGTGGGTGGAGCTAATGGTAAGTAGAGTCAACGGTGGGTGGAGCTAATGGTAAATAGTCAACGGTGGGTGGAGCTAATGGTAAGTAGAGTCAACGGTGGGTGGAGCTAATGGTAAATAGTCAACGGTGGGTGGAGCTAATGGTAAGTAGAGTCAACGGTGGGTGGAGCTAATTGTAAGTTGAGTCAACGGTGGGTGGAGCTAATCGTAAGTAAACGGTGGGTGGAGCTAATGGTAAGTACAGCCAACTGGGGGTGGAGCTAATCATAAGTAGAGTCAACAGTGGGTGGAGCTAATGGCATGTAGAGTCAACGGTGGGTGGAGCTAATCGTAAGTAAACGGTGGGTGGAGCTAATGGTAAGTACAGCCAACTGGGGGTGGAGCTAATCATAAGTAGAGTCAACAGTGGGTGGAGCTAATGGTATGTAGAGTCAACGGTGGGTGGAGCTAATCGTAAGTAAACGGTGGGCGGAGCTAATGGTAAGTACAGCCAACTGGGGGTGGAGCTAATCGTAAGTAGAGTCAACAGTGGGTGGAGCTAATGGCATGTAGAGTCAACGGTGGGTGGAGCTAATGGTAAGTACAGTCAATGATGGGTGGAGCTAATCGTAAGTAGAGTCAACGGTGGGTGGAGCTAATAGTAAACAGAGCCAATGGTGAGTGGAACTAATGATAAGCAGAGCCAACAGTGGGTGGAGCTAACAGATAGAGCCAGTGGTGGGTGGAGCTAATGATAGGTAGAGCCAATGGTGTGTGACGACAACAGTGGGCGGAGCCAGACTGCACTGTAATGCTCCTGTCTATACACCATGAGAAATACATTTATTTAGAACTAACGGTGTGAATCAATTAATCCCAAGTATAGTAGAGCCAATGGAAATAATTTAACACTGGTTGAAAACCTAAAGCAAAGGAGCAAAGCTGTCTTCTGGCTTCCTCACTTCGTTGGGAACCCAACTGCCACTTGAGCTCCGCCTCTGGCTCAAAAGGCTTCTACAGGAAACACACAATCACTCACTTAACTGCTAACCTAAACTAAAGAGAATTAAAGGCGAAAAGGTTGGGGAAACGTACAGCTACCGCCGAAACGAAGCTCTCTATCAAGTAGAAGTCGGCACCATCGTGGGCACTCAAACTCGCCGGGACGGAGGAGACTTTCTCTGGGAAAAAGGTGGTTTTCTCCTTCTCCAGGAAACGGAAGACTTCCACGGGCCCGCCGCCTTCGCAGTGGAGCTCTCCCTGAAAAAGATAAACAGCTTCGCTCTCACAGAGCCTTCTCTCACACCGAACGTACACAGGAGCTTCACACACAGCAGCCTTCACACTGGAGCTTCACACATGAGGCCGGCTCATACTGAGGCCTCTCTCACACTGAGGCGGAGCCAATGGTGGGTGGAGCTAACGGTAGATGGAACTAATGGGTGGAGCTAACAGGTGGCGCCAATGGTGGGTGGAGCTAAATGTAAGCAGAGCCAACGGTGGGTGGAGTTAATGGTAGGTGGAACTAATAAGTGGAGCTAACAGATGGAGCCAACGGTGGGTGGAGCTAATAGTAAACAGAGCCAACGATGGGTGGAGCAAATGGTAGGAGGAGCCAATGGTGGGTGGAGCTAATGGTAGGCGGAACTAATAAGTGGAGCTAACAGAGGAGCCAATGGTGGGTGGAGCTAATGGTAGGCGGAATTAATAAGTGGAGCTAACAGATGGAGCCAATGGTGGGTGGAGCTAATGGTGGGTGGAGCTAATGGTAGTTGGAGCCAACGGTGGGTGGAGTTAATGGTAGACAGAGCCAACGTTGGGTGGAGCTAATGGTAGGCGGAATTAATAAATGGAGCTAACAGATGGAGCCAATGGTGGGTGGAGCTAATGGTAGTTGAAGCCAATGGTGGGTGGAGTTAATGGTAGATGGAGCCAACGTTGGGTGGAGCTAATGGTAGACGGCATTAGTACGTGGAGCTAACAGATGGAGCCAATGGTGGGTGGAGCTAATGGTGGGTGAAGCTAATGGTAGTTGGAGCCAACGGTGGGTGGAGTTAATGGTAGACAGAGCCAACGTTGGGTGGAGCTAATGGTAGGCGGAATTAATAAATGGAGCTAACAGATGGAGCCAATGGTGGGTGGAGCTACATGGTAGTTGGAGCCAATGGTGGGTGGAGTTAATGGTAGATGGAGCCAACGTTGGGTGGAGCTAATGGTAGATGGCATTAGTAAGTGGAGCTAACAGATGGAGCCAATGGTGGGTGGAGCTAATGGTAGTTGGAGCCAACGGTGGGTGGAGCTAATGGTAGGCAAAGCCAATGGTGGGTGGAGCCAATGGCAGTTGGAGCCAACGGTATGTGATGACAACAGTGGGCGGAGCCAGGCTGCACTTTAATTCCACTGTCTATACACCATGAGAAATATATTTACTTAGAACTAACAGTGTGAATAAATTAATTAATCCCAAGTATAGTCGATCCAATGGAAATAATTTACTTTCGTCCCATAGATGGTGGTTTTCCGCAGGCCCAGTTTCTCGGTGAAGGCCACCATGGTGAAGCCAACCGTGGCTCCTCCTTCAAACTCCATGTTGACCACCTGGAAAGATTTATTATTATTATTATTATTATTATTTTAAAGATGATACAATCTAACATCTTATTTTAAATAGACAGACATGAAATCGTACCTGGTTGGTGACGACGTCGTTGTCGCACTCGTAGACGCACCTCCCGTAAGGACCGCGGCGCAAGGCGTCCGTCAGGGATTCGATGTCGTAGGTGCCGTCACTGCAAACGACGGACACCGGCCAATCAAAGTAGCCCTAGAAAGCCGGCCAATGAGTCAGGGAGCGCGTCTACACGGCTGAAATAATGCAGATTGGTCCCGCTATGGGATCCTTGGAGTTGTAGTTTGGCGAGACCTTGCAAAACTATAAGTCCCACCTTTTTGGCGGGCTCCAGGTAGACCTTCTGAGCAGAATACGGACAGGTTGGCTCCACCAAACAATCCCAACACCGGCTGGAGGCTCCTTTGGGCTGAAATAATAATACCGTATATACTCGAGTATAAGCCGACCCAAATATAAGCTGAGGCATCTAATTTTACCACAAAAAAAAAACTGGCAAATCATTGACTCAAGTATAAGCCGAGAGTGGTAAAAATACATACCAAAAAATTACATTAAATGAGGCATCCGTGAAATAATAGAGTGAAATAATAAATGTATTAATAATAATAAAAATAGAGTAAAATAAATGTAATAGTAGCAACAATAATAGAGTACAATAATAAATGCAATAACAATAGAGTAAAATAATAAAGGTAATAATACCAATAATAATAGAGTAAAATAATACATGTAATAATAATAATAATAAATACAGGAAAATAATACATGTAATAATAAATAGAGTAGAACAATAAACGTAATAATAATAATATCAGAGTGAAATAATAAATGTATTAATAATAATAAAAATAGAGTAAAATAAATGTAATAGTAGCAACAATAATAGAGTACAATAATAAATGCAATAACAATAGAGTAAAATAATAAAGGTAATAATACCAATAATAATAGAGTAAAATAATACATGTAATAATAATAATAATAAATACAGGAAAATAATACATGTAATAATAAATAGAGTAGAACAATAAACGTAATAATAATAATATCAGAGTGAAATAATAAATGTATTAATAATAATAAAAATAGAGTAAAATAAATGTAATAGTAGCAACAATAATAGAGTACAATAATAAATGCAATAACAATAGAGTAAAATAATAAATGTAATAATACCAATAATAATAGAGTAAAATAATACATGTAATAATAATAATAATAAATACAGGAAAATAATACATGTAATAATAAATAGAGTAGAACAATAAACGTAATAATAATAATATCAGAGTGAAATAATAAATGTATTAATAATAATAAAAATAGAGTAAAATAAATGTAATAGTAGCAACAATAATAGAGTACAATAATAAATGCAATAACAATAGAGTAAAATAATAAATGTAATAATACCAATAATAATAGAGTAAAATAATACATGTAATAATAATAATAATTAATACAGGAAAATAATACGTGTAATAATAAATAGAGTAGAACAATAAATGTAATAATAATAATATCAGAGTGAAATAATAAATGTATTAATAATAATAAAAATAGAGTAAAATAAATGTAATAGTAGCAACAATAATAGAGTACAACAATAATAGAGAAAAATAATAAATGTAATAATATCAATAATAATAGAGAAAAATAATAAATGTACCATATATTCTGGAGTATAAGCTGATCCAAATATAAGCCAACCAGGACCCTCACCCGAGTATAAGTCGAGGGGGGCTTTTTTAGTCCTAAAAAAAGGGCTGAAAAACTAGGCTTATACTGGAATATATACAGTAATAATAATAATAATAATAATAATAATAATAATAATAATAATATTGAAATAGGTAAAGCTTCCATTTGTTAACATTTTAGAATAATAATAATAATAATAATAATAATAATAATAATAATAATAAATAGGTATTGTTTACATTTTAGAATACTTTAGAATAGCCAGCAATGAAAGGACCAAAGTAGAGACATCTCCGGCCCATATCAGCCAGCATGACAATGAATTAAATCAAGAAACCACTTCCTAAGATCTGTAGAGATACTCGCAGGAACACCTCAGCAAGCAAGAGTCCAAAAGTGGCAGGCTAAAACCCGGAACAATTTGGGCCAGATGGGCCTAGGAGAGGAAAATCCAACCAACCTGGTGCCCTTTTGTGAAATGGGAGACATTCCCAAAAGAGGACACTTTCAAACATCTGGAAGAAAAGACAGGGAGGAAAGGGAGTTGTAGTCACTTTGCTCTACAGTCCAGGGCAGTACCTATTGATCTACTCATACTCTGGGGGTTGGTGCTCATCTCCATTTCTAAGCCGAAGAGCCGGCATTGTCCGTAGACACCTCCAAGGTCATGACTGCATGGAGCGCCAATGTTACCATCCCGCCGCAGCAGTACCTATTGATCTACTCGCATTGGCATGTTTTCGAACTGCTAGTTTGGCAGAAGCTGGGGCCAACAGCGGGCGCTCCCCCCGCTCCTCCGATTCGAACCTGCGACCTTTCGGTCCGCCCTGCCTTGTGTTTACCTTTTGCCGCCCATCCAGAAATTGATGAGGTCGAGGTCGTGGCACGACTTGGCCAGCAAGGAGAAGGAGCTCTCCGCTTCGTTGCGCCAGTTCCCGCGCACAAAAGAGTGCGCAAAATGCCAGAATCCCACCTGGATAGAAAAGGACGTGTTGTCGAAGGCTTGCTGTTGACCTAAGCAGCCCGAAAGACAGTTGCATCTGTCGAGTAGGAAATTTAGGTACCGCTTGTAATGAAGTACGAATTTTTGGTTTACAAATGTTATGTTTAATTGTGTGTTTGTGTTTTAAACGGGTAAGTATTACAGTTGTTGCCTCTCAGCACTCAGAGGCTGGTTGCCATGGAGAAGTAGGCGGAGTCAACTGCCGTTTTGTTGAAGAAGTGCAGAGTTTAAAAAAGGGATTCAGTCTGTGCTCCGATGAGGCACAAGGAAGACTGATCCTAGGTTGAGGGGATCAATTGTTCACTTTTGAGTCAGTTTAAAATAAGTTTGGTGACTTATTTAATGTAGTCTGTGTCCCGGTAAGGAACAGAGAATCTGTGATCGTATATCACAGGGGGGACTGCGGTTTAAAAGTAGCAGAGAAAGAAGTTCTAACTACTTTAAGTAAAAAAAGTGTCACTTCCTAATGGGTCCTATTAATGGCATTTTTGGTCACGAACCCGTTCCAAATGCTGAATGTGGCAGATGTCTCCGATGAGCCCCGAATCCAGTAGCTCCTAAGCGGGGAATCAAAACAAGAACATAGATTGTAAAAATTTACTGCAAAATTGCAATGGTTTTCTACAGCTTATCAAATGCACAAAGTACTGTATATACTCTTTTCCCCGTAATAGGCAGTAAGACCACCTAAAGCTTCTGCTCGACCATTTCAAAGCTCTTCTGCTTGGGCGGTGATTACGCTATCGTCGGCATAAATATTTTTGAAAAGCACAGGTTGTTATTGCCATTAATACTAGATGTCGTACCTTGATTTTCAGGACAACCGGGTGGTAGCGCAGGACGTGGCACACGGCAAGGATGGCGTGTCCGCTTTGACACGCCTGGACGATTTCTTTACAGTCCTCTGGGGTGGTCTGCGAAGAGGAAACAAGGTAAAACATATCAACAAAATTATTATTTTAAGTATTTTATGTGTTTTGGCAATGTCGTGACCCACCTAGAAGTTCGTCCGAGATTTTCCGTTTTTCCTCCACCACGGACACCCCGGTGTTCCCGCCTACACCCAGACTGCACTATGAACCCATACATTATTAATGCTAGCAATATCTAAAAATGAATTTAGAATTATGCATAAATACTAATAAAATAATACAATGATAATGATATAATAACAATGCATTAAAATACATACGTACATTATTAAATGACCCGGGCAATGCTAGTAATAATAATAAAATAATAATTATAGTAATATTATTATTAATAATAGTAATCCCTTATTTTTTCAAATGACTTGGGAAACACCGGGTAGCCAAGCTAGTAATAATAATAAATGATAATAATAATAATAATAATGATAATAATAATAATAACAATCCCTTACTTTTTCAAATGATCTGGGAAACACCGGGTACCCAAGCTAGTAATAATAATAAATGGTAACAATAATAATAAATGATAATAATAATAGTAATAATAATAATAATAATCCCTTACTTTCTCAAATGACCTGGGAAACACAAGGTACCCAAGCTAGTAATAATAATAAATGATAATAGTAATAATAATAATAAACAAATGATAATAATAATAATAGTAAAATAATACATGATAATAATAATAATAATAATAATAATAATAATAATCCCTTACTTTTTCAAATGACCTGGGAAACACAAGGTACCCAAGCTAGTAATAATAATAAATGATAATAGTAGTAATAATAATAATAATAATAATAATAATAATAAACAAATGATAATAATAATAGTAAAATAATACATGATAATAATAATAATAATAATAATAATCCCTCACTTTTTCAAATGATCTGGGAAACACCGGGTATCCAACTTAGTAATACTAATAAATGATGATGATGATGATGATAACAATAATAATAAATGATAACAATAATAATAAATGATAATAATGATAGTAACAATAATAATGATAACAATAATAATGATGATAAATGATAATAATGATGATAATAATAACTGATAGCAGTGATAATAATAAATGATAATAATAATACAAATAAATGATTATAATAATGATAATAACAATAATAATAATAACAATAATAATAAATGATAGCAATGATGATAATAATAATAACAATATTAATAACAACAATAATAATAAATGATAACAATGATGATAATAATAATAACAACAATAATAATAACAATAATAATAAATGATAACAATGATAATAATAATAACAATAATAATAATAACAATAATAATAAATGATAACAATGATAATAATAATAATAATAATAATAACAATAATAATAAATGATAACAATGATGATAATAATAATAACAATAATAATAATAACAATAATAATAAATGATAACAATGATGATAATAATAATAACAATAATAATAACAATAATAATAAATGATAACAATGATGATAATAATAATAACAATAATAATAACAATAATAATAAATGATAACAATGATGATAATAATAATAACAATAATAATAAATGATAACAATGATAACAATAATAATAATAATAATAATAATAATAATAATAATAATAATAAATGATAATAATAATAATCCCTTACTGCCATAGGTTTCTCCAGTAAGATGTGATATCCTTTGTGGGCAAAAGCCACCGCCGGCGCCTAGAGAGAAACAGAAGCAAAGTCTCCTTCAGCGATGGCAAAGTGGTGTCAAACCGCATTAATTCTACAATGTAGACACACTGGCCTTACCTTATGGAGCCGGTCTGGTGTTGCAATGAGAACGGCGTCTGCAAACCTCTCTCTCTCGGCCGCGGGTCTCCAGTCTTAAAAGATAAAGGATTTTGCAAAATTATAACGCCGTGTATAATTGTGTCCATGTGTTTTGGACTGCAACTCCCACCATTCCTGACAGTTTACCGTCAAAGACATTGGCCGGGTCCATGGGATGCATCTCTTGGAGCTCTTTTCTGGCCGAAGACCTGGGATCGGCCACACCAACGACCTGATCGAAAAGGGGGAAAATTACAAATCAAATATAAACATTTAAATCCATTATTATTATTATTATTATTATCATTATTATTATTTTCAAGCCATGACGAGAGGCACGTCCATGACACGGCACCAGGAAATATTATTATTATTATTATTATTATTATTATTACCTTCATGCGCATTGGATGTATTATTATTATTATTATTATTATTATTATTATTACTAGTTTCAAGCCATGACAAGAGGCACGTCCATGACACGGCACCAGGAAATATTATTATTATTATTATTATTATTATTATTATTATTATTATTTTCAAGCCATGACAAGAGGCACGTCCATGAGACGGCACCGGGAAATATTATTATTATTATTATTATTATTATTATTATTATTATTATTAGTTTCAAGCCATGACAAGAGGCACGTCCATGACACGGCACCGGGAAATATTATTATTATTATTATTATTATTATTATTATTATTATTATTATTATTATTAGTTTCAAGCCATGACGAGAGGCACATCCATGACATGGCACCAGGAAATATTATTATTATTATTATTATCATTATTTTCAAGCCTTGACGAGAGGCACGTGCATGACACAGCACCAGGAAATATTATTATTATTATTACTACCTTCATGCGCGTGGGATGTATTATTATTATTATTATTATTATTATTATTATTATTATTATTATTACTAGTTTCAAGCCATGACGAGAGGCACGTCCATGAGACGGCACCAGGAAATATTATTATTATTATTATTATTATTATTAGTTTCAAGCCATGACAAGAGGCACGTTCATGAGACGGCACCAGGAAATATTATTATTATTATTATTATTATTATTATTATTATTATTATTATTTTCAAGCCATGACAAGAGGCACGTCCATGAGACGGCACCGGGAAATATTATTATTATTATTATTATTATTATTATTATTATTATTAGTTTCAAGCCATGACGAGAGGCACGTCCATGAGACGGCACCAGGAAATATTATTATTATTATTATTATTATTATTATTATTATTATTATTATTACCTTCATGCGTGTGGGATGTATTATTATTATTATTATTATTAGTTTCAAGCCATGACGAGAGGCACGTCCATGAGACGTCACCAGGAAATATTATTATTATTATTATTATTACCTTCATGTGCGTGGGATGTATTATTATTATTATTATTATTATTATTATTATTATTATTATTACTAGTTTCAAGCCATGATGAGAGGCACATCCATGACACGGCACCAGGAATTATTATTATTATTATTATTATTATTATTATTACCTTCATGCGCATTGGATGTATTATTATTATTATTATTATTATTATTATTATTATTATTATTATTATTACTAGTTTCAAGCCATGACGAGAGGCACGTCCATGACACGGCACCAGGAAATATTATTATTATTATTATTATTATTATTATTATTATTATTACCTTCATGCGCGTGGGATGGCACAGAGCATAAGATGAGTAGCGTTTCCCTCGATTTCCACAACCGATGATGAGAATGCTGATCTGGCGAGACGTTGCCATCATCGCCTCGAAAACATGCAAACGCAAGTAGGTAAATAGGTACTGCTCCGGCTGGAAGGTAAACAACGCTCCATATAAATAAAGTGTATTATTATTATTATTATTATTATTATTATTATTATTATTATTATTATTATTATGAAAGGTATACATTTTACAAAGAGGTCAGCCCTAGTTGCTGCCAACCTCGCAGTTCGGAAACATGGAAACACGAGTAGATAAATAGGTACTGCTCCGGCAGGAAGGTAAACAGAGCTCCATATAAATGAACTGTATTATTATTATTATTATTATTATTATTATTATTATTATTATTATTATTATGAAAGGTATACATTTTACAAAGAGGTCAGCCCTAGTTGCTGCCAACCTAGCAGTTCGGAAACATGGAAACGCGAGTAGATAAATAGGTACTGCTCCGGCAGGAAGGTAAACAGCACTCCATATAAATAAAGTGTATTATTATTATTATTATTATTATTATGAAAGGTATACATTTTACAAAGAGGTCAGCCCTAGTTGCTGCCAACCTCGCAGTTCGGAAACATGGAAACGCGAGTAGATAAATAGGTACTGCTCCGGCGGGAAGATAAACAGTGCTCCATATAAAGTAAGTGTATTATTATTATTATTATTATTATTATTATGAAAGGTATACATTTTACAAAGAGGTCAGCCCTAGTTGCTGCCAACCTCGCAGTTCGGAAACATGGAAACGCGAGTAGATAAATAGGTACTGCTCCGGCAGGAAGGTAAACAGAGCTCCATATAAATAAAGTGTATTATTATTATTATTATTATTATTATTATTATTATTAAAGGCATACATTTCACAAAGTCATCCAGTCCAACCCTCACTCCCCAAGGCACAATCTAAGCCCTCCCAACAGATGGCCATCCAGAAAGCTGCTATGGATAGGCATGCAGGATAATAAAGCATTGCAATTTTAATTAATTTTAATTTAAATGCATTGCAGGATGTTTACCTTTGGACCTTCTCTGCAAGGAAGAGCAGCTCGCCTGGCCACGCCCCCTTCCTCTCTCCTCATTGGTGCAGGACTCCCAGGACCAACATCCAATCAGCGACGGCGTGACGTCATAGAGAGGCTCCTTACAGCTGCTTTCCAAAACTGCGCAGGCGCAGAAGGGTCTCTGTTGCACTTTGCTCTCTCTCTATTAATTATGCATGCGTGGAATTTGCATGACCCCGCCCACTGCCTCCAGGGCAAAATAGCCCAACATAAACCAAACTTTTTAAGTACTGATGCATGCAAAATGAATTTAAAATTATGCATAAATAATAATATAATAATACAATGATAATGATATGATAACGATGCAATAAAATGCATACATACATTATTAAAGCTAAAAATGAATTTAAAATTATGCATAAATAATAATATAATAATACAATGATAATGATATGATAACGATGCAATAAAATGCATACATACATTATTAAAGCTAAAAATGAATTTAAAATTATGCATAAATAATAATATAATAATACAATGATAATGATATGATAACGATGCAATAAAATGCATACATACATTATTAAAGCTAAAAATGAATTTAAAATCATGCATAAATAATAATATAATAATACAATGATAATGATATGATAACGATGCAATAAAATGCATACATACATTATTAAAGCTAAAAATGAATTTAAAATTATGCATAAATAATAATATAATAATACAATGATAATGATATGATAACGATGCAATAAAATGCATACATACATTATTAAAGCTAAAAATGAATTTAAAATTATGCATAAATAATAATATAATAATACAATGATAATGATATGATAACGATGCAATAAAATGCATACATACATTATTAAAGCTAAAAATGAATTTAAAATTATGCATAAATAATAATATAATAATACAATGATAATGATATGATAACGATGCAATAAAATGCATACATACATTATTAAAGCTAAAAATGAATTTAAAATTATGCATAAATAATAATATAATAATACAATGATAATGATATGATAACGATGCAATAAAATGCATACATACATTATTAAAGCTAAAAATGAATTTAAAATTATGCATAAATAATAATATAATAATACAATGATAATGATATGATAACGATGCAATAAAATGCATACATACATTATTAAAGCTAAAAATGAATTTAAAATTATGCATAAATAATAATATAATAATACAATGATAATGATATGATAACGATGCAATAAAATGCATACATACATTATTAAAGCTAAAAATGAATTTAAAATTATGCATAAATAATAATATAATAATATAATAAAAATGCATTCAATATATATATATAGATTGCTAGCTGTGCCTGGCCACGTGTTGCGGTGGCAAAGTGTATTGATATAAAGTATTGAGGAATTGGTGGTAGTTAGTATGTTATTTCCTGTATTTTTTAGGCAGTATGGAAGAACTGTGGCATGAAGGGGGTGGGGCCTAAAGGGGGCGGGGCCTACCCTTCTGACTGGCAGCCTGGGGGAGAACGGCTCTTCCTCGTTTTCTTTAAATTGGATTGAATTCTTCTAGGGTTTTTTTTATTGAAAGACACAGATTGGATGACTATCTCTTTTGTGGCCAAATTTGGTGTGATTTGGTCCAGTAGTTTTGTTGTTTACTCCGTGGGAAAAACACACACTGGTGCAATATGTTACAAAATTATGATCGTTGTGAGATTTGCTTTGACAAGAGAGAGACACACACACTCCAAGGCGGCCATCTTTTTATTGTCATTACGGTATGAAGAGTTGCCCCGTCTACGGCTAACCGCCTTCCTCCCAGTGTCTCTGGCCCAACGGCGGGATTCGCACCCAGCTCCGGCCTCACGCGCTGCAGATCAGGGGCTGGCGCTCCTCCTCGGCCGGGTCTTCGCCGCCGGGCGCGATCTCGTAGACGACGCAGAGGGAGGAGTAGAGGCACCCGGCGAAGGAGACCACGCTGGAGAAGTACATGACCCCGTTGGCGCTGCCCACGGCCGCCGTCAAGGGGCCCATGACCACCGAGACCAGGATCTGGGCCAGGAAGTACTGGCAGCTCAGGAGGGAGATGTCCACCCCCATGCCCCGCCTGGGGGACCCTTCGCTCGAGCCGGAAAACTGTAACAAGACGGAAGAAGCCAGATATCATCTCTCACACACATAGATAGAGTATAGATCAGTGAGCCTGAGACAGGGCTGAGCTTCTATATTTCTCCTGAGAGGCCTTTGAGGTCTAAAGGGCGGGGCTGAGTTGGGGGCGGGGCCTCTTCCCAAGAGCCTGAGACAGGGCTGAGCCTCTATACCTCTCCTGAGAGGCCTTTGAGGTCTAAAGGGCGGGGCTGAGTTGGGGGCGGGGCCTCTTCCCAAGAGCCTGAGACAGGGCTGAGCCTCTATACCTCTCCTGAGAGGCCTTTGAGGTCTAAAGGGCGGGGCTGAGTTGGGGGCGGGGCCTCTTCCCAAGAGCCTGAGACAGGGCTGAGCCTCTATATCTCTCCTGAGAGGCCTTTTAGGACTAAAGGGCGGGGCTGAGTTCGGGGCGGGGCCTCTTCCCAAGAGCCTGAGACAGGGCTGAGCCTCTATAACTCTCCAGAGAGGCCTTTGAGGTCTAAAGGGCGGGGCTAGGGGTGGGGGCGGGGCCTCTTCCCAAGAACCCGAGACAGGGCTGAGCCTCTACACCTCTCCTGAGAGGCCTTTTAGAACTAAAGGATGGGGCTGAGTTGGGGGCGGGGCCTCTTCCCAAGAGCCCGAGACAGGACTAAGCCTCTATAACTCTCCTGAGAGGCCCCGCCCCTTCCTCTAGCCCCGCCTCCTGTGTCCTGGGAGGTGCCGCAGGACAGGGATAGAAGCTCAGCCCTGACTCAGAGCTCGTAACTCCACCCATCCCAGTCCTGGCCGCCCATTTGTGACCACCCACCTCCACCTCCCTCTCCCAGCCCTGCATCTTGGACTAAGGGAGAGGCTCAGCCCCGCCCTCTTGAGCAGGAGCCACGCCCACCCCTCTAAGCCACGCCCCCTTTCCAGGCGGTGTTGAGTCATATTTTTTCTGGAAAGGGGGCGGTAGGCCAAGTAAGTTTGGGAACCACTGATATACAGGTTTCCCCTGTAAGAGGCAGTAAGAGCACCTAAAGCTTCAGAGAGCTTCTGTTCAATCATTTCAAATCTCTCTGCTTGAGCGGTGATGGCACGATCGTCAGCATAGATTAAACTCTGTGTCTGTGTTTCAGATGGATTAAACTCTCTGTCCCTTCTGGAAGTGCCTGGTCTTCATTTTAGATGGATTGGGAATCAGCTGTAATAGTCAGTAAGAGCACCTAAAGCTTCGGAGAGCTTCTCTTCAACCGTTTCAAAGCTCTCCGATTGGGCGGTGATGGCACCATCGTCAGCATAGATCTATAGTTCCCAATGTTTGGGCCTCCAGGTGTTTTGGACTTCAACTCACAGAAATCCCAGCTGTTGGAACTGTGGGAGCTGAAGTCCAAAACACTTGGAGGCCCAAGGTTTGGGATAGACATGATGGCGTGATCGTCAGCGTAGATGAAACTATTTCCCTGTAATAGTCAGTAAGAGCACCTAAAGCTTCTGAGAGCTTCAACCCTTTCAAAGCTCTCTCCTTGAGCAGTGATAGCACGATCGTCAGCATAGATGAAACTATTTCCCTGTAATAGGCAGTAAGAGCACCTAAAGCTTCTGAGAGCTTCTATTCAAGCATTACAAAGCTCTCTGCTTGAGCAGTGATGGCACGATCGTCAGCATAGATGAAACTATTTCCATGGAATAAGCAGTAAGAGCACCTAAAGCTCCAGAGAGCTTCTGTTTAACCATTTCAAGCTCTGTGCTTGAGCAGTGATGGCACGATCGTCAGCATAGATGAAACTATTTCCATGGAATAAGCAGTAAGAGCGCCTAAAGCTCCAGAGAGCTTCTGTTTAACCATTTCAAGCTCTCTGCTTGAGCAGTGATGGCACGATCGTCAGCATAGATGAAACTATTTCCATGGAATAAGCAGTAAGAGCGCCTAAAGCTTCTGAGAGCTTCTGTTTAACCATTTCAAGCTCTCTGCTTGAGCAGTGATGGCACGATCGTCAGCATAGATGAAACTATTTCCATGGAATAAGCAGTAAGAGCACCTAAAGCTTCTGAGAGCTTCTGTTTAACCATTTCAAGCTCTCTGCTTGAGCAGTGATGGCACGATCGTCAGCATAGATGAAACTATTTCCATGGAATAAGCAGTAAGAGCACCTAAAGCTCCAGAGAGCTTCTGTTTAACCATTTCAAGCTCTCTGCTTGAGCAGTGATGGCACGATCGTCAGCATAGATGAAACTATTTCCCTGTAATAGGCAGTAAGAGCACCTAAAGCTTCTGAGAGCTTCTATTCAAGCATTACAAAGCTCTCTGCTTGGGCTGTGACGGCATGATCGTCAGCATAGATCTATAGCTCCCAATGTTTGGGCCTCCAGGTATTTTGGTCTTCAACTCACAGAAATCCCAGCTGTTGGAACTGTGGGAGCTGAAGTCCAAAACGAGGAGACCCAAAGTTTGGGATAGACATGATGGCGTGATCATCAGCGTAGATGAAACTCTCTGTCCCTTCTGGCAGTGGCTATGAACCCAAACCAGGATGGATCTGGACCAAACTTGGCATGCAGACCCGATAGGCCCACATAGATAGAAGACAGACAGATAGAAATTTTGATACAAGAGAAGGATTGTACCTTTCTGCTCTGGTAGTAGTCGCACAGCAGGGAATAGGGAAGCGTGCAGAGCGTGGAAAACAAAATGCCGTACGTCACGCAAAGCGATAAAATGACGTAAATGTTCCTGGACAGGGTCGCTAGGCCGGTGCCGAGTCCGAAAACAAGATAGGCTATAAAATACAGCGTGCGGATGCTGAAGTATTCCTCCAGTTTTTCCAGCGAGGCTGTGAAGCGGAACAAAGGGAGTGGCCATGAATCCGTTTTCTGCGCGGATGCCAGAGTCCTATTATACACAATGTCAGAGTATAGTGGGGTTCCATATATAATTTGCTTTTGGGGATTTTTTAGAAATACATTCAAAGTATCAACCTTTTGTGATTTTAACAACTGGACTCTGGATCTTTGCCTCCTAGGCTCTAAATTCTTTTACAGCCACATGGCACTTCACGCTCTGCTTGGTGTGAGCTGAATGCTCAAGTATAAGTATCCTACTTTGTATTTTTGGATGCTCTGCTGTGTTTTGGGTAGTTTTCCCTAACAGGAAATCCTAACACTTTCAACTCTGGATATTTGAATCCTAAGCTCTACATTCTTTACAGCCACAGGACACTTCGCGCTCTGCTTACTGTGAGCTGAATGCTCAACTATAAGTATAATTTTGTATTTTTGGAAGCTCTGCTGTGTTTTGAAGAGTTTTCCTTAACAGGAAATCTTAACACATTGAACTCTGGATCTTTGCATCCTAAGCTCTACATTCTTTACAGCCACATGGCACTTCACGCTCTGCTTGCTGTGAGCTGAATGCTCAACTACAAGTATAAGTTTGTATTTTTGGATGCTCTGCTGTGTTTTGGGGTAGTTTTCCCTAACAGGAAATCTTAACACATTGAACTCTAGATCTTTGCTTCCTAAGCTCTACATTCTTTATAGCCACATGGCACTTCACGCTCTGCTTGCTGTGAGCTGAATGCTCAAGTCTAAGTATCCTGTTTTTGCATATTTTGGGTGCTCTGCTGTGTTTTTGGGTAGTTATCCCTAACACCCAGATAATCCTGACAGAGGCTTGGGTACCTGAGTAGAGAGCCGCACTGAAGGCGTAGATGCACATGCCCCAGCAGCCCATGGTCACCCCGGCGTTGTACTTCTGGTATTCCTCCGAATCGTGGGGAGCCTTGGGGTCGCCTTGGAAGACCACTTCTCCCATGAAGTCCGTGTAGAACAGGAGCATCCCTTCGAAGGAGAGCCAACCTGGGTCAAGGTGGACCAGGAAAGAGAGAGACAGAGAGAGGCATCAAGGTTGAGTACGGCGCGACTACTCCGTTCCGCGGTGTCGATGCACCCATGAACAGGTTTACCTAGGAAGTGGTTGATGCAGAGGTTGCGAAGGGCGGTGGGCATGTGGCAGATGGTGGAGCAAAGGACCTTCATGGACAGCGGCTGCTCGGAGATTTCGCTGGAGCTGTTCAGCTCGCTCTCGTACTTCATCCCGTTCAGCAAAATGTTGGCGACCTGCAACGACAACGGAAGTTAAGAACGGATCAGCAAATCGTCAGAGACAAAATATGGCTCCTCCTTTGGGAAGACCACGCGATCGTGGTTGGTCAAATCTGTGGATGCAGGAGCCATAGATACAGAGGGCAGACTGTAATTGCTTTATTGATGTGTTGCAATATGAATACTGTAATTAATAGTCAATACTGTAATTACTGGCATGATGTAACACATTAACTCTTAATTCTAATACTGTAATAAATATTCCATACTGTGATGATTGCTGTGTTTTAAAGGGTAAGTATTACAGTTATTGCCTCTCAGCACTCAGAGGCTGGTTGCCATGGAGAAGTAGGCGGAGCCAACTGCCATTTTGTTGAAGAAGTGCAGAGTTTTAAAAAGGGATTCAGTCTGTGCTCTGATGAGGCACAGGGAAGATTGATCCTAGGTTGACGGGATCAAGGAGACGCAATTGTTCATTTTGAGTCAGTTTAAAATAAGTTTGGTGACTTATTTAATGTAGTCTGTGTCCTGGTAAGGAACAGAGAATCTGTGATCGTATATCACAGGGGTGACTGTGGTTTAAAAGTAGCAGAGGAAGAAGTTCTAACTACTTTAAGTAAAATAAGTGACTCTTTAGGGAGTTTGACTCACCTCATTCTAGTATTGTAACTGTTAATAAAAGTGCCTCTAAGTGAGAAACAACATTGAAACCACTAAGCTCTGTGCCTGAATAAACTGGTTGTTGTTTCTCCAACATCTAGGCCTCTGTCGCATATATTATAAACCAAAGTGAGTAAGAAGAAGAAAGAAAAAAAAGTAAAAGATCTCCTCTCTGAGTCTTTGGTGGTTGCATCTTCGTAGTGTAAGTACCGCTTTATGCTGGGAGGCTAATTTAATGAATCTACGGCTCACCTGTTGACTAAAGGTGACGTTCCTCCTCCGGCCGCTCTCGGGAAGGTTCCCTGTGACAATATCTGGGATGGCCAACGTCTGCGGCCTTTTCAGGATTCCCGAACCGCGGGGCTTCATGGCACCCAGAGATCCCACCTGCAAGACTTCGTCGTCCGCCCCGGGTGTCCCTAAACTCTCCTTGGCTTCGGAGGCAACAGTCTCGTGGCAGTAGAAGCCCTCCGGAGCTCTGGGGAAGCTGACGGCCTGCCGGGGCAAGCTGGCCGGCAAGGCGGCTAAGTACCCGTCGTGCCCGCTGGTGAAGCAGTCTATGAGCACGCTGTCGATGTTGGAGGTCCCGAAGGAGGAGGCGAAGTCGCTGAGCCCCGTCAGAGAGTTGTCCCGGCTGATGAAGCTGCCGTACTTGGGGGTGAGCGGGCTCAGCGGGGAGATGGGGCTGGTGAAGCTGGCGTACAAGCGGACCGGGTTCTGCGAGGCCAGGTTCTCGCTCGCGCAGTCCTCGAAGAGCAGCGGCGGGGAGGGTGGGAGAAGCAAGCTGGGGCTCTTCATCACCTTCTTCTTCTTCCCGAAGGACGGCAAGGCTCGCTCGGGGATGCTGACCAGCGTCAGGACGGTGGCGATCGTCAATGTGATGGAGGTGAAGATGTAGATGACGCGGAGCTGGCCTCCTGCCGCCTTCCCAAAACTGGTCCGGTCCCAGTTGATTCCCCCGACCACGTAGCCAAATCCGCCCCCGAGACCTGTCGAGAGAAGGAGAAAAAGCCGGAATCGAGCATACCCTCAAGAAAACGGAAGCTGGAAAATGTTAAATTGCCTCTGTGTCTGTCTATATATGTCGTATGTCTAATGGCATTGAAAGTTTGCCATGTACATGTCTAAGGATTGCATTAATCAGTAAAGTTCCATTGTTTGTTAGCCTCCTGCGCATGCTTGTAAAATGCTATAATTACCTGTCCTGGGAAATTTTGGTGTGAACAATACCATAAAAACTATAATTGCTATAATGCTATAATTAAAAATCCACCGGCAGTTTCTTTTCTCAGCGTGAGCTGATACTGTCACCACTATTTTGCAGATTATAAGGGACTTCCAGCAGTGTATGGAAAGGAATGAGGAAGTACTCGGTGTCACAAGTGGACGGTGAAGCCGGAATCGAGCATACCCTCATGAAAACGGAAGCTGGAAAATGTTAAATTGCCTCTGTGTCTGTCTATATATGTCGAATGTCTAATGGCATTGAAAGTTTGCCATGTACATGTTTAAGAACTGCATTAATTAGTAAAGTTCCATTGTTTGTTAGCCTCCTGCGCATGCTTGTAAAATGCTATAATTAGAAATCCACCCCAACAGGGAGAGCGGTAGTTTCTTTTTTCAGCATGAGCTGATACTGTCACCACTATTTTGCAAATTGTAAAATACTGAAATCCAAATCTGCTGTCTTTCTCTTCCTTCGAATGCGCTCAAACAGGCTGGGCTGTGGGCAAGCTGGTTAGTAGCCAGCTGCAATAAATCACGACTGACCGAGAAGTCATGAGATTGAAGCCCGGTTTGTGTTAAGCCTCCAACCATTAATAGCCTAGTTTGCTATTGATTTAAGCAACCTGAAAGAGTAGGAAAATGAGGTACCACTTTATGAGGGGAGGCTAATTTAACTAATTTACGATACCATAAAAACTTCCAGCAGTGTGCCAAAGAATAAGAAATTACTCCAGTAAGGAATCGGTGTCACAAGTGGATGGTGAAATGGCCAGAGTCCAGTGTGCTCTCATGAAGCCGGAAGCTGGAAAATATTAAATTGCCTCTGTGTCTGTCTATATATGTTGTATGTCAAATGGCATTGAATGTTTGCCATGTACATGTCTAAGGATTGCATTAATTAGTAAAGTTGCATTGTTTGTTAGCCTCCTGCGCATGCTTGTAAAATGCTATAATTAACTGTCCTGGGAAATTTTGGTGTGAACAATACCATAAAAACTCACCGGCTAGCAAAGCGTGAATATTCAACCCCCGGTCCTGATCGGCCGGGCTGCAGACGTCCATCATATAAGCGTGGCTGGGATTATCTGCCGAATCGGCGCAGAAGTCCATGAGGATGACGCCGCAGATGGTGAGCACGATCCCCCATTTGTGGTCACTCGCGGTGTCGGTCAAGGCGAGGCCGATGTCCCGGCCGTTCAGCATGAAGGACAGTCCAGCCAGCGCTCCTAGGGGTCCGAACAACACAGAAATACGATTGGAGCCAAACGATTTTCTGCTAGCTGCAGAAAATTCCGCCAATTGAAAGATCAGCAGTTCCGGCCCGGGTCGGGGTGAGCACCCGCCGTCGGCCCCAGCTCCCTGCCCACCTAGCAGGTCAAAAACAGAAAATTGGGTAGATAAATAGGTACTGCTTTAAGCAGGGAGGTAATAAAAGGCGACCATAATAATAATAATAATAATAACCAGGAGGGCAGGAAATGTGTTATACTTCTCATTTTTTGGAAGTGGGAAAGGAGGCATATATAAATTAAATAAAAATAAGGGGAAACGAAACCTGCCACTACCGATGGCGAGGACCAAGATGAACGGTCTCCTCCGGCCCAAAGGTGAGGTGCACCGGTCACTCCAGGCACCAAGCAAAGGTTGCAGCAAAAAACCTGAAAAGAGGGGAAAAAATCGTGCAATTATTTGAGATGCCACGTGACACTTCACGCCCTGCTTGCTGTGAGCTGAATGCTCAACTATAAGTATCCTGTCTCTGCATACTTGTGGGTGCCCTGCTGTTTTTTGGGTAGTTTTCCTAACAGAAATTAGGGTGCGTTTTAGGAGCTGACAAATATGGTAACTGACTTGCAATTGAATGACACTTCATGCCCTGCTTGCTGTGAGCTGAATGCGCAACTATAAGTATCCTGTCTCTGCACACTTGTGGGTGTCCTGCTTTTTTGGGTAGTTTTCCCTAACACAGAGAAAATCCTAAGAGAAATTAGGGTGTGTTTTAGGAGCCAACAAATATGGTAGCTGACTTGCAATTGAATGACACTTCACGCTCTGCTTGCTGTGAGCTGAATGCTCAACTATAAGTATCCTGTCCCTGCATACTTGTGGGTGTCCTGCTTTTTTGGGTAGTTTTCCCTAACACAGAGAAAATCCTAAGAGAAATTAGGGTGTGTTTTAGGAGCCAACAAATATGGTAACTGACTTGCAATTGAATGACACTTCACGCCCTGCTTGCTGTGAGCTGAATGCGCAACTATAAGTATCCTGTCTCTGCATACTTGTGGGTGTCCTGCTTTTTTGGGTAGTTTTCCCTAACACAGAGAAAATCCTAAGAGAAATTAGGGTGTGTTTTAGGAGCCAACAAATATGGTAGCTGACTTGCAATTGAATGACACTTCACGCCCTGCTTGCTGTGAGCTGAATGCGCAACTATAAGTATCCTGTCTCTGCATACTTGTGGGTGTCCTGCTTTTTTGGGTAGTTTTCCCTAACAACCAGAAAAGCCTAACAGAAATTAGGGTGTGTTTTAGGAGCCGACAAATATGATAACTGACTCGCAATTGAATGACACTTCACGCCCTGCTTGCTGTGAGCTGAATGCTCACCTATAAGTATCCTGTCTCTGTCCTGCTGTTTTTTTGGGTAGTTTTCTCTAACACCCAGAAAATCCCAACAGAAATTAGGGTGTGTTTTAGGAGCTGACAAATATGGTAACGGACTTGCAACTGAATGATCACTCCCGCATTGAGTGGCCACTCACACTCACCCAAAATGGGGCTGATGAACCAAACCATCCCGTAGAGCTGATCTGGCAAACCCATTTGGAGCAGCGCCGGCGTCACGTAAGCCGTCTCCATGGCATAGCTGAACTCGATCCCGAAGAGGATGCACCCGTTGAAGACCAGCTCCAGGAAGGACCTCTGCGGGTGGATCTCGCCAAAGTGGATCCGGTCGATGGGGCACGGGGTGTTTGGGGGCGGCGGTGGGGAGGGCCGAATGTGTTTCCGCCTCTTGGGGTGCCGCTTGAAGTTGTTGGCGCGGTGGCTGATGTGGCGGGTGATGGAGCCGGAGTAGCCCGTCACCTGGGAGCGCCACAGGTCCGGAGGAGCGAGAGCCGGGAAGAGCGCGTCGCCGGACGGACTCGCCGCGGCATTCGGAGGGATCATGGCGGAGTGGCCTGCGAGGGGGACACCACTGCTTAGCCATCATACATGAACATGTGTCACTTGGGGAACAAGAAACATATGAGCGAGGGGAGGTCGCTCATGCCAGGAAGATCCTACTCTCAGTCCCACCACCTTCAGAAGCACAATGGGTGGGAACGAGAGATAGGACCTTCTCAGTGGTGGCACCTTGGTTGTGGAACTCCCTCCCTAATGATACCAGTTTGAGCCCATCATGTATACTCAGGGCGCTTGGAGAACAAGATATGAGCGAGGGGAGTTCGCCCATGCTGGGGAGATCCTACTCTCAGTCCCACCACCTTCAGAAGCACGACTGGTGGGAAAGAGAGAGAGGGCCTTCTGGGTGTTGGTGCCTTTATTGTGGAACTCCCTTCCCAGTGATACCAGTTCGAGCACTAACTTGACCACAATAAAGTTCTTAAGAACTTCCATTGTGTATATTCAGAGCGCTCAGGGAACAAGAAACATATGAGCGAGGGGAGGTTCTGCTCTCAGTCCCACCACCTTCAGAAGCACGGCTGGTAAGAACGAGAGACAGGACCTTCTTGATGGTGGTGCCTTCATTGTGGAACTCCCTTCCCAGTGATACCAGTTCGAGCGCTAACTTGGCCACGGTTAAGTTCTTAAGAATTTGCATAGTGTATACTCAGGGTGCTCGGGGAACAAGAAACATATGAGCGAGGGGAGCTCACTCTTGCTGGTGAGATCCTACTCTCAGTCCGACCAACTTCAGAAGCCAAATCGGAGGTAAGTCGTAAGGAGTCAAAAAAGGTGCATCAGCGCCTCCGAACAAATGTCGTTTGACACCACTTTAACTGCATTGGGAGTTGTAGTTTGGGCGAGGCACTAAAGCACTAAAGAACTTGCCAAACTACAACTCCGCCACGAAGCGGATTCAAGTGGTATGAAAACTACAGACACACCCCGCATCTTACTGCCTCATTGCACCTCATCCTCTTTAAATCCAGCAGAATTCTGGGATTTGTAGTTCGACGAAGGCCTAGGACCTAACCTGGATGGGCTGCTGAAAGGCCCCTCCTGAAAGTGGATTCGAACTGGATCCAAAGTCTAGTGTGACGAGATCCTATAATGGGAGTTTGTAGCTCAATAGAGGGCCTTACACCTACAGAACTACAACTCCCAGCATCCCATTGAGAATAGAGATGCATTCACTTGGATCCTTAAAAAAAGGATGCTGACCCATGAAAAAGGCCTGGCTATGGACCGGAGGAAATCTGTGTTTCTTACCTGGGCGTGGACATCAAGGTGGAGCATCCGTGGGAGAACAAGGAGGAGGCAGGGTGGCCTCTCCGCTCCTGGACCAGGGAGGAGGGGTGGCCGGTGATGTCACGGTGGTGCGTCTTCCCCTCCTTCTTTTCCCGCAGCATCCTGCGTCCGCCTTCCTTGCCTTAAAGAGGCAGCGCCAGGCAGCATCCTTCCTCCGCAGCCCCGGAAGGAGACGTGGTTGGGTACCACTTGGGCTGCGCAATGCTACGGAGTCCTGGGAGTTGTAGTTCAGCAAGACTCTTGTCCTTCTCTGGATGCATCTATGCTGTAAGGAGGATGCATTTTGCTACGACTCAATGCTATAAAGTCCTATGAGTTGTAGTTCATAAAAACCCTCAGCCTTCTCTGTCTGGAGTCCTGGGAGTTGTAGTTCAGCAAGACTCTTGTCCTTCTCTGGGTGCATCTATGCTGTAAGGTGGATGCATTTTGCTACGACTCAATGCTATCGAGTCCTGGGAGTTGTAGTTCATAAAAACCCTCAGCCTTCTCTGTCTGGAGTCCTGGGAGTTGTAGTTCAGCAAGACTCTTGTCCTTCTCTGGGTGCATCTATGCTGTAAGGTGGATGCATTTTGCTACGACTCAATGCTATAAAGTCCTATGAGTTGTAGTTCATAAAAACCCTCAGCCTTCTCTGTCTGGAGTCCTGGGAGTTGTAGTTCAGCAAGACTCTTGTCCTTCTCTGGATGCATCTATGCTGTAAGGAGGATGCATTTTGCTACGACTCAATGCTATAAAGTCCTATGAGTTGTAGTTCATAAAAACCCTCAGCCTTCTCTGTCTGGAGTCCTGGGAGTTGTAGTTCAGCAAGACTCTTGTCCTTCTCTGGGTGCATCTATGCTGTAAGGTGGATGCATTTTGCTACGACTCAATGCTATCGAGTCCTGGGAGTTGTAGTTCATAAAAACCCTCAGCCTTCTCTGTCTGGAGTCCTGGGAGTTGTAGTTCAGCAAGACTCTTGTCCTTCTCTGGGTGCATCTATGCTGTAAGGTGGATGCATTTTGCTATGACTCAATGCTATAGAGTCCTGGGAGTTGTAGTTCACCAAGACCCTTAGCCTTCTCTGTATGGAGTCCTGGGAGTTGTAGTTCAGCAAGACTCTTGTCCTTCTCTGGGTGCATTTATGCTGTAAGGTGGACTCACTTTGCTATGACTCAATGCTATGGAGTCCTGGGAGTTGTAGTTCAGAAAAACCCTTAGTCTTCTCTGTCTGGAGTCCTGGGAGTTGTAGTTCAGCAAGACTTGTCCTTCTCTGGATGCATCTATGCTGTAAGGTAGATGCATTTTGCTACAACTCAATGTTATAGAGTCCTATGAGTTGTAGTTCAGAAAAACCCTTAGCCTACTCTGTCTGGAGTCCTGGGAGTTGTAGTTCGGCAAGACTCTTGTCCTTCTCTGGATGCATCTATGCTGTAAGGTGGATGCATTTTGCTACGACTCAATGTTATAGAGTCTTATGAGTTGTAGTTCAGAAAAACCCTTAGCCTACTCTGTCTGGAGTCCGGGGAGTTGTAGTTCAGCAAGACTCTTGTCCTTCTCTGGATGCATCTATGCTGTAAGGTCTTATGGAGTCCTGGGATAGTTTACCAAGGGCCTTAACCTTTTCTGTATGGAATCCTGGGAGTTGTAGTTCACCAAGGCCCTTGTCCTTCTCTGGAGCATCTACACTATCAGGTGGACTCACTTTGCTGCAGCTCAATGCTATGGAGTCCTGGGAGTTGTCATTCAGCAAGGGCCTTAGCCTTCTCTGGGTGTATCTACACTATCGAGTGGACATACTTTGCTATGACTCAATGCTATAGAGTCCTGGGAGTTGTAGTTCATAAAAAACCCTTAGCCTTCTCTGTCTGGAGTCCGGGGAGTTGTAGTTCAGCAAGACTCTTGTCCTTCTCTGGATGCATCTATGCTGTAAGGTGGATGCATTTTGATACGTCTCAATGCTATAGAGTCCTGGGAGTCGTAGTTCACCAAGGCCCTTAACCTTTTTGGGGCATCTACACTGTAGGGCGGACTCTCTTTGCTACGACTCAATACTATAGAGTCCTGGGAGTCGTAGTTCAGCAAGTAATTAGCCCTCTCTGGGTGCATCTGCACTGTAGGGTCATGTGGCCAGCATGACTGCATGGAGTGCCATTACTTCCCCGCCGGAGCAGTACCTATTCATCTACTCACATTTGCATGTTTTCGAACGACTAAGTTGGCAGAAGCTGGGGCTAACAACAGGAACTCACCCCACTCGCCGGATTCGAACCGCCGACCTTTTGGACAGCAAGTTCAGCTGCTCAGCAGGTCAGGGTTTCGACAATGCGCTGAATGCGCGGCTGCTTTTGCGCCGAAGTCCTAATAGGATTAACTTCCAATAGCTTTGCTGGAGTTGTATGTGGAATCGCGGACTACGGGATGGCAGCAGGCGCGGATATCGTCACCCTCGTCTTGGGCGCTTTGGGACTGGCGCTGCTCGTCCTCTCCGCCGGGTCTGATTGCTGGAGGGTAAGGCCCGGGGGCGATGGGAGTTGGAGTTGGAAAAAGTTCCAATTCAACCACGGGATGAATTGGAACTGGGGGGGATCCGGTTGCCAAGCGGCGGAATCCGCACTCGGCGGCATTTCTTGTGTTTCGGGAGAGAAAAGGTCAGCCTTGCTTCTCGGAGACCTCCGACTGTGTTGTCGAAGGTTTACTAATCTGGAAAAGAAGCCGTTCTTTGCATTTCCCAATATATAGAAGTCATTCATTTCTATAGGGTTCGCTATTTAAACACGGGTTTGCGTATCCGCGGATACTGCAGACTTGCAGGCTTCTATATCCGCGGTATTGCATTCAAGAACGTACGATGCTCTGCAGAGATATATATATATATATATATATATATATATATATATATATATATCCTGCCAATCGAAAAGTCAGCAGTTTGGGCCCGGGTCGGGGTGAGCACCCGCTGTTAGCCCCAGCTCCCTGCCGATCTAGCAGAAATGTGAGTAGGTAAATAGGTACAGCTTGTTGCGAGGAGGTAATAAAGGCGCCCTTACAAGCATCAATCATTGATACGGCTAAGGATGATAAAGCAAGTCAGCAGTTTGAGTCTAGGTCGGGGTGAGCATCCTCTGTTAGCCCCAGCTCCCTGCCCATCTAGCAGAAATGTGAGTAGGTAAATAGGTACTGCTTTTAGAGGGGAGGTAATAAAGGTGCACTTAAGAGCATCGATCATGGGGACGGCTAAGGACGATAAAGCAAGTCAGCAGTTTGAGCCCGAGTTGGGGTGAGCACCCGCTGTTAGCCCCAGCTCCCTGCCCATCTAGCAGAAATGTGAGTAGGTAAATAGGTACAGTTTTTAGTGAGGAGGTAATAAAGGTGCCCTTACAAGCATCGATCATGGGGACGGCTAAGGACGATAAAGCAAGTCAGCAGTTTGAGCCCAGGTCGGGGTGAGCACCCGTTGTTAGCCCCAGCTCCCTGCCTATCTAGCAGAAATGTGAGTAGGTAAACAGGTACTGCTTGTTGCGAGGAGATAATAAAGGCGCCCTTATGAGCATCGATTACGGGGACGGCTAAGGACAATAAAGCTCCTTGGCACGGAAGATGGAGCGAGGCCAGAGTCGAGCACAGTCTCCAAGGTGCCGGAAATAAGACGGGAAAGCCTTTACCTCTGTTTGTGTATTGTCTGTCCTTCTTAATTGTATAATAGCATTGAACATTTGTTGTGTGTCTTCTGGAATCCGCCCTGAGTCCTCTCAAGGAGACAGAGCGGAATATAAATAAAGTATATTATTATTATTATTATTATTATTATTATTATTATTAATTGGGACTATTGATGTCATATCGAGATAGTTCCTCCTGCAACTTTCAAGGCCCGTTTGTGCGGAATCCTTGCACGTCTTGACCCTTCTTTCCTCCAGCAAGATGCCAAGGATCCCCTCTCGTCGGTGGGACTGAGTGTCCGGTGCCGCGGCTTGTGGAGCGAGTGCGTCTTCGACAACGTGGCCGACCTCTGGACCTGCGACATTCCCATTTCCTATCTCGGCGAGCATCCTGGTAAGAGGCAGAAAAACCCATCCCGACAGAAGGGACCCGATTGTGACGGTGGGCAGTTAAGGTCCACTAGCTATGTCCGGCCACGTGTTGCTGTGGCTTATGGGAATGCTTTGTTGGCCAGGTGGAGTAGCAGTGAAGAGATTGCCTACCCTTCTGACCAGCAACCAGGATTGAAAACGGCTCTTCCTCGTTCTCTAATTTGCCCGTTATTTTCCAGGTTTTTTGTTTGAAAGACATAGATGGGATGACGATGTCTTTTGTGGCCAAATTTGGTGTGATTGGGTTCAGTGGTTTTGTTGTTTACTCGGTCCTACAAACGTACATGACATTTTTATATAGATAGATAGATTCCAGGGGTACATCTAAGTCCCGAGTCCCTTCGGGGAGACAGGTAAAGTTTATCAGAGTGAGTTAAACCACTAAACAACAGAAAATCCTGCCAAGAGAAAGGTTGGTAGTTCAAGCCCAGGTCGAGCTTGAACTCCCTGCTCACCTAGCAAATCGAAAACAGAAATGTGAGTAGATAAATAGGTACCGCTTTAAGCAGGGAGGTAATAAAAGGCACTCATAAGGACACGTCAGAGGATGTCCAAGGACGACAAAGCTCCTCGGCATGGAAGAATACAACAACAGCAGCTCCCCATGGCCAAATCGAGCACAGCCGGATGCCGGAGATGAAAAAAGGGAAGCCTTGCCTCTGTTTATGTACTGTCTGTCTCTGTCAATTTTTTCTCTTTTTCCCTATGGAGTGTGATTCTCTTCTCTCTTTCCAGGCGTCCTTGTGGTCACCCGGGTCTTGGTGATCCTCTCCGGCTTGATGACTTTTTCTGCTATGCCCACGTTCATTGCCGGGATGGGTTGCACCAAGCTTTTCCACGACAACGTTCCTCTGAAACATCAGTTTTCTCTTGCAGCTGCGACTCTATTTCTCCTGGGAGGTAAGAAGAAAGGCGGCCGGGACATTGTGTTGTTGCAAGCGATTGATGGGGACTCAAAATGGCAATAAAGTCCAAAAACTCTACTGAGCATAATGCATCAATTTCTGAAAACCACAATGTAGGGTTCGCTTCTCTTTAATAGGTCTTTCCGGAGCGGTCGCAGTTTTTTGGTACGCTGTCGACACCGTCCAGAAGTACAAACTGGAGGTAGGTCGAACTTCAAACAAGAGTTCAGATATCTAGAATATCCCCGCAATTGCGAGATATCCTCGCAATTCAGCAATTGGGTTTCGTCATGCCTCGATAGTGAAGGATTCGTAAAGTTGCGTGTCTTTCCCATTTCTGGAAAAGCCGAGAATCTATGAACATGAGTATCATTTTTGTATGTGATCTTTTATGACTTGTTTTTTATTGTTGATTGACTTGTTTTATTGCTTTGTTTTTATATTGTTGATGTCCAGGCTTGGCCCCATGTAAGCCGCCCCGAGTCCCTTTGGGTATAAAATATTATTATTATTATTATTATTATTATTATTATTATTATTATTATTATTATTATTATCAGACTTCCCCAAAGATATGAGCCATAGACCCAAGATCCATACAGTAACGCATTGTGGCCCTCAAGTAAACAATCTCTTAATTTAAGGAAAGCCATGAAGCCGTTATTTCGATGATTTCTCACTCGCTGGTTTCTCACAAATTCTCTGCGACCTCCGTAACCTGACTCTCTCCTCCCGGAGACCGAGTCTCCAAATTCTAGTAACTCTTCTACTAACTTCTTGCGTGTTCCTAGGGGAAAGATCTCTCCCTTCCAGCTCCTTATCTGGTGTTGCTAAGGCACGACTAGGAGAAAGGTCCTCTTTATCATCTGATGCCACAGCATCTCTCTTTCTGCTCTGCCTTTCAGTAGGCACAAACCGTTCTCTAAAGCAGAATCTTGATCTAAAATCTCCTCCTTTCTCTCACTGTATTACCCATCAGTCCTCACAACCTCTGATAACACAATCCCCTCGTCTTCAGCCTCTGGCGGAACTACAACATCCGTTCTCTTCCAGGTCAGCTTGGGCATCCCTGGCGTGACTTATGAGCTCGGCTATTCCTTCTGGGTGGCGGCCGCCGGGGTGGCGAGTGCCATGTCCAGTGGCCTTTTGTTGGTGGTTGCCAACTGTCTTCGAACCCAGAATCCAAGGAAGAAGGAGCCGGTCCATGAACGAAGGCTGGGAACCTACCTGTGATGCTTTCTTCAGACTCTTTCTCTCACCTCTTATTAAACCAGGGTCATTCCGATGCGCCTTTTGCCTCCAGTGAGTTGCTTTTCCCATCTATTTGCATTGCTCATTATAAATACATACCAGACTCCCACTATCTGCAGAACTCTCCGCTGCAGTTTTGAATTTAGTAATTTAATATTTTGACTCGGGGGGGGGGGGTCAGGGCTCAACAACAGTAGTACTAACAGAGTTACTCCATACTCCGGGACATCCGTAAAGTAATCCAATGGAACTCCAGACTCCCAGTATCTTCAGAACTCTCCGCTGCAGTTCTGAGTTTAGTAATTTAATATTTTGACTCGGGGGGGGGGGGGCTCAATAACGGTAGTACTAACTGAGTTCTTCCATATTACGGGACGTCCGTAAAGTAATCCAATGGAACTCCAGAATACTAACAGAGTTCCTCCATACTCCGGGACATCCGTAAAGTAATCCAATGGAACTCCAGACTCCCAGTATCTTCAGAACTCTCCGCTGCAGTTCTGAGTTTAGTAATTTAATATTTTGACTTGGGGGTCAGGGCTCAACAACAGTAGTACTAACAGAGTTCCTCCATACTCCGGGACATCCGTAAAGTAATCCAATGGAACTCCAGAATACTAACAGAGTTCCTCCATACTCCAGGACGTCTGTAAAGTAATCCAATGGAACTCCAGACTCCCAGTATCTTCAGAACTCTCCGCTGCGGTTTTGAGTGTAGTAATTTAATATTTTGACTCGGGGGCAGGGCTCAACAACAGTGGTCCCTCCATTCTCTGGGACGTCCGTAAAGTAATCCAATGTAACTCCAGACTCCCAGTATCTTCAGAACTCTCCGCTGCGGTTTTGAGTTTAGTAATTTAGTATTTTGACTTGGGGGTCGGGGCTCAACAACAGTTGTACTAACAGAGTTCCTCCATACTCCAGGACATCCGTAAAGTAATCCAATGGAACTCCAGACTCCCAGTATCTTCAGAACTCTCCGCTGCAGTTCTGAGTTTAGTAATTTAATATTTTGACTCGGAGGACAGGGTCAGGGCTCAACTCTGAGTTTAGTAATTTAATATTTTGACTCAGGGGGTCAGGGCTCAAAAACAGTAGTACTAACAGAGTTCCTCCATACTCCAGGACATCCGTAAAGTAATCCAATGGAACTCCAGACTCCCAGTATCTTCAGAACTCTCCGCTGCAGTTCTGAGTTTGGTAATTTAATATTTTGACTTGGGGGCGGGGTCAGGGCTCAACTCTGAGTTTAGTAATTTAATATTTTGACTCGGGGGGTCAGGGCTCAACAACAGTAGTACTAACAGAGTTCCTCCATACTCCGGGATGTCCGTAAAGTAATCCAATGGAACTCCAGATTCCCAGTATCTTCAGAACTCTCCGCTGCGGTTCTGAGTTTAGTAATTTAATATTTTGACTCGGCGGGCGGGGTCAGGGCTCAACAACAGCAGTACTAACAGATGAACAAACATACATACATGCATGAATGTTTACATATAGGTATAGATTGACTTACTCTATTATTATTATTATTATTATTATTATTATTATTATTATTATTACTATTACTATTGTTATTATTAACTTTCTCAAGAATTCTCGGTGAGCTCCGCAACCTGATTCTCTCCCTCCCGCCGTTCTCCCCATGGGGACCCAAAAAGGGTCCTGGCAACAGAGTTCTTTCTGACATGCAATGTTGTTGGTGTCACACTCGGGATGCGACCGCATACATCTTGGAGTGGACGGTCCGTGGATGATAGACGGTGCGCTGGAACCTTCTGGAAGGGGCGGCATCACCTTTGGGAAGGAGAAATAGAGAATCGATGTTCCCAAAGCTCTGCGATGCTCAGGGCGCATTCCCTACACTGGCTTCCCTGACCATGTTCCAGAAGCATTCTCTCCTGACGTTTCGCCCACATCTCAGCCTGGGGAATCCTTTGTTGGGAGGTGTTACCTGACCAACAAAGGATTCCCCCAGTGTCATCTCCAGATACAGAGCAAGCCCTGACAAAGAACAGATGCCAGCCATAAGACGGGCCAGCCATAAAACCTCAATTGCCCTCTGGTATGTGAGAGACCCTATATAAATGGGATACAGAGAAGATTCTGGTATTCTGTACAATGATGATGTCATGATCTCCGATCTTTGACATCTCCGGACACAGAGCAAGTGCTGACAAAGAACAGATGCCAGCCATAAAATGGGCCAGCCATAAAACCTCAATTACTCTCTGGTATGTGAGAGCCCCTATATAAATGGGCTACAGAGAAGATTCTGGTATTCTGTACAATAATGATGTCATGATCTCCGATCTTTGACATCTCTGGACACAGAGCAAGTGCTGACAAAGAACAGATGCCAGACATAAAACGGGCCAGCCATAAAACCTCAATTACCCCCGGTATGTGAGAGCCCCTATATAAATGGGCTACAGAGAAGATTCTGGTATTCTGTACAATGATGATGTCATGATCTCTGATCTTTGACATCTCTGGACACAGAGCAAGTGCTGACAAAGAACAGATGCCAGACATAAAACGGGCCAGCCATAAAACCTCAATTACCCCTGGTATGTGAGAGCCCCTATATAAATGGGCTACAGAGAAGATTCTGGTATTCTGTACAATAATGATGTCATGATCTCCGATCTTTGACATCTCCGGACACAGACCAAGTGCTGACAAAGAACAGATGCCAGCCATAAAACCTCAATTACCCTCTGGTATGTGAGAGCCCCTATATAAATGGGCTACAGAGAAGATTCTGGTATTCTGTACAATAAAAACCTGTTGGAATCTACCAGCGTGTGTCTTGGTGCTTTCTTCTAGTGGAAGACTTACCCACAGCACAACTGGAAGAAGAGAATCTAACACCCAGGCAGGACGTGACCTACTCTCCCCATGTTTTGGAGAGATTCGCACACCCGCTGATTTTTGGTGAATTTTTAAATAAATCTTCCAAAAAGTATTTTTATAAGAAAACTACAAAGCCCATTGTGGCTTAAATAGGACGTCTTACCACTGACCTTTGACGGCATAAAGGCAGCAGGTCAGCGCAATGGAGGCCACCAAACAGCCCACGGACCCGGCCATGCCCATCCAGCAAGACCAGCCAAAGTCGTGGTAGATGCCCAGAAACACGCTGTGGAGCAACAAGGTGGACCTCTCCATGTAGACGTCGACGGCATACCAGATGGAACCCACCAGTCCAAAGATGCCTGAAAGGAGAGCAATTCGGAAAAAAAAAAGAGAGAGAGAGAATAACAGAATTATTATATTTATTTATAATACAAATTTATGGTGGAAAGTCTTGCGCTGTTCAATAGATTATCAGTGGAAGGTACTACCTGTTGGAGGGTGTAAATGTAAATAAATAGAAGCTTTACCACTGTTTCTGAACCAAAATACACCCTGCGGTATAATAATGTAACTTTACTTCAGTTCAAAAGCTCAAACAGAGCAACAATATATACAGCAGTCTCTCTGAATTCTGTTTCCAGTCAGCACTCTCTTCACTCTCCGAGGTGAAAGTGGCAGTTAAAACCATTTCTCCCAGTAGCAAGCTAGAGACAGTAGCCAATCAGAATTCTGGCTCTTGGCATGCTCAGCCAATCAGCTGCCACTGTTTTTGAATCAAAATATACTCTGCAGTATAATAATGTGTCACTCGGGTTTGTGTAACAAATAACAGTAACTTTACTTCCGTTCAAAAGGTCAAGCAGAGCAACAATATATACAGCAGTCTTTCTGAATTCTTACAGAAAACAGATGGAATAAACAGTCCTTTTATACAGTCTTTAAAATATGCTTTAAAATAACGCTGGCTTCCAACTGACACACTCTCCACAGATACATATTTACCTTCCTTGCCTAGTTTCTCCATGCCTCACAACCTCTGAGGATGCCTGCCATAGATGTGGGCGAAACGTCAGGAGAGAATACTTCTGGAACATGGCCAGACAGCCGGAAAGACATACAACAACCATGCTTCGTTTGCCTTAGAAATAATTAGTCTTCAAAGAGTTGACAGCCATTTCCTGCCTGGCTGTTTCCAGTCAGCACTCTCTTCACTCTCCGAGGTGATAGTGGCAGTTAAAACTGTTTCTCTCAGAAACTGGAAACAGCCATTTCCTGCCTGGCTGTTTCCAGTCAGCACTCTCTTCACTGTCTGAGGTGAAAGTGGCAGTTAAAACTGTTTCTCTCAGAAACTGGAAACAGCCATTTCCTGCCTGGCTGTTTCCAGTCAGCACTCTCTTCACTCTCCGAGGTGAAAGTGGCAGTTAAAACTGTTTCTCTCAGAAGCAAGCTAGAGACAGTAGCCAATCAGAATTCTGGCTCCTGGCATGCTCAGCCAATCAGCTGCCGACACATGCCTTTCTAGTCAACCCATCATATCGTGGTGCCTTTTACAAATCCCTGCACTACTTACTTCCAACTCCGAGAACGAAGCCGGAGGAGTAGCACATCTTCAGCTTGATCTGTGGCTCGTCCTTGAGGAACTTGACACAGTCGAGGCCCGACACCAGCAGCACCAGCGCAAAGACCGAGAGGATGTCGGCCGTGATGAGCAACGCGCGGGTCACCACGATTTTCACTGCGGGAAGAGAGCGGAGGGCAAAGGAGAGGCGGACTACGGTTGAGCTCTAAACTGCATCTGGGAGTTCCACTGGGGTCAAAACCACATTTATCCGTACAGTATAGACGCCCCATCCTTTGGTGACTTACTGGGGTGTTCGGCTAAAATGGAGTCGTACTGGTCGCAGGTCCGGATGCCGTCCTGCATGTTCGTGACACACTCTCGCCAAAGCCCCCGGCATTTGTGACTCACCTGGGAAGGAAAGGAAAGAGATAAATACTGTAAATAAGTAAATAAGTCATCTCCAGAACATTTGCTGTTGACTTGGTTGCCACCATCAGAGCTTGGTTGCGGTTGACGTGATTGACTTGGTTGCCACCATCAAAACTAAGTTGCTCTTGTCTTGGTTGACTTTGTTGCCACCATCAGAACTTGGTTGTGGTTGACTTGGTTGACTTGGTTGCCATCATCAGAACTTGGTTTCTGTTGACTTGGTTGACTTGGTTGCCACCATCAGAGCTTCATTGCTCTTGTCTTGGTTGACTTGGTTGCCACCATCAGAAGTTGGTTGGTCTTGACTTGGTTGGCACCATCAGAGCTTGGTTGTTCTTGTCTTGGTTGCCACCATCAGAACCTGGTTGCTCTTGACTTTGTTGCCACCATCAGAACTTGGTTGTTCTTGTCTTGGTTGACTTGGTTGCCACCATCAGAACCTGGTTGCTCTTGACTTTGTTGCCAACATCAGAACTTGGTTGTTCTTGTCTTGGTTGACTTGGTTGCCACCATCAGAACCTGGTTGCTCTTGACTTTGTTGCCACCATCAGAACTTGGTTGTTCTTGTCTTGGTTGACTTGGTTGCCACCATCAGAACTTGGTTGCTCTTGACTTTGTTGCCACCATCAGAACTTGGTTGTTCTTGTCTTGGTTGACTTGGTTGCCACCATCAGAACCTGGTTGCTCTTGACTTTGTTGCCACCATCAGAACTTGGTTGTTCTTGTCTTGGTTGACTTGGTTGCCACCATCAGAACCTGGTTGCTCTTGACTTGGTTGCCACCATCAGAACTTGGTTGTTCTTGACTTTGTTGACTTGGCTGCCACCATCAGAACTTGGTTGTTCTTGTCTTGGTTGACTTGGCTGCCACCATCAGAACTTGGTTGTTCTTGACTTTGTTGACTTGGCTGCCACCATCAGAACTTGGTTGTTCTTGTCTTGGTTGACTTGGCTGCCACCATCAGAACTTGGTTGCTCTTGACTTTGTTGACTTGGTTGCCACCATCAGAACTTGGTTGTTCTTGACTTCATTGACTTGGCTGCCACCATCAGAACTTGGTTGCTCTTGACTTTGTTGACTTGGTTGCCACCATCAGAACTTGGTTGCTAGAAACCAATAGGATCCTGGTCCTGACCAATGTCATGGCTCACCTCTAAGCTGTCATCAGCGTTGACCATCCAGCAGTCGGTCCAGGTTGCTGCCACCAGGAAGAGGGTCGAGATGAAGGCCACGCAGAAGGAGGCCAGCTGCAGGACCACCGCCATTGGGAGAACTCTGAAAGACCAGAGGTTGGGTGTATATATATATATATATATATATATATATATCCTCCACCACAGACATCCCAGTGTTTCTGACTTTCTCCATTGGTGTGCAATTTGTAGTCCACCCACAACCAGGGAAACTGTGACCTCCACCAATGATGGACCTGGACCAAACTTGGTACCAAGAACCTCCATGACTCACTCAACCTACTGGAGGAGTTTGAGGAGACTGACTCACCATGATGGGAGTTGTAGTTCACCCACAACCAGGTAAACCGGACCTCCACCAATGATGGAGCTGGACCAAACTTGGCATGCAGAAACTCCATGACTCACTCAACCTACTGGAGGAGTTTGAGGAGACTGACTCACCCTAGCGGGAGTTGTAGTTCACCCTACATGCGTATAGTGGGAGTTGTAGTTCACCCTACAGCCAGAGAGCACACTCAACCCCACCCATGATGCCTCCAGAGCAAACTTGCGCAACATAACAAACTTTAAGTACTGATGGAGTTTATCGGGCTTGGCCTGGCATGATGGGAGTTGTAGTTCACCCACAATATTATGCATTTGGTACAATTAAAAAATTGACTTAAATAACCCGAGCAATATACCTAGTGTATAATAATGACAATGATGATAATAATGCATTAATGTGCATAGTGCATAATAATAATAATAATAATAATAATAATAATAATAATAATAATAATAATGCAGGGACTTTACCTTCAAGTCCTAGGCATCACACCGGTCAAGCGAAGCATCTGCATTATACGGGAGCTTTCGGGTTGAGTGCGACTTTTCAGAAGCCAGCAAGGAGAGCGACGAGGATCGCAAGGGTCACCTTGTCCAAACCGGGCTGGGGTTTCTATTTGTTTCCCCCACATGTGTCAGCTGCGCTTTGGACTTCACGGCGTGATGGGTCCCTTGGCAATTAAAACAGCCATGGGTCAGGAAACAGCATCGGAAGCAGGTGACGGCACCTTCGGGAGCTTGGAACGCGGCCGCCAACCTGCCGTGCCCGTTCTTACGGGAACTAGGAGTGCGTCTACACTGCCGAATTGACCCAGTTTGATACCCCTTTGGATGGAATTACCTCTAGGCTATGCAGCCCTTGGAAACCGAGGTGCATCTACACAGGAGAATGAGCGCAATCTGATGCCAGCTCCCAGGACCCCATGGCATTGATAAATACAAAAACAGGATACCTATAGTTGAGCATTCAGCTCACAGCAAGCAGAGCGTGAAGTGCCACGTGGCTGTAAAGAATTTAGAGTTTAGGAGGCAAAGATACAAAAACGGAATACTTATAGTTGAGCATTCGGCTCACAGCAAGCAGAGTGTGAAGTGCCATGTGTCTGTTAAGAATGTAGAGTTTGGAGGCAAAGATAAAAAAATGGGATACTTATAGTTGAGCATTCAGCTCACAGCAAGCAGAGTGTGAAGTGCCATGTAGCTGGAAATAATGTAGAGCTTCGGAGGCAAAGATCCAGAGTTCAAAGTGTTAGGGAAAACTTCCCAAACACACCAGAGCATCCAAAATACAAAAGAATACTTATAGTTGAGCATTCAGCTCACAGCAAGCAGAGCGTGAAGTGCCATGTGGCTGGAAATAATGTAGAGCTCAGGAGGCAAAGATCCAGAGTTCAAAGTGTTAGGGAAAACTCCCCAAAACACAGCAGAGCATCCAAAAATACAAAAGAATGCTTATAGTTGCGCATTCAGCTCACAGCAAGCAGAGCGTGAAGTGCCACGTGGCTGGAAATAATGTAGAGCTTCGGAGGCAAAGATCCAGAGTTCAAAGTGTTAGGATTGTCTATTAGGAAAAACTCCCCAAAACACAGCAGAGCATCCAAAATATGCAAAAGCAGGATTTTGCATATAGTTGAGCATTCAGCTCACAGCAAGCAGAACATGAAGTGCCATGTGGCTGTAAAGAATGTAGAGCTTCGGAGACAAAGATCCAGAATTCAAAGTGTTAGGATTTTCTGTTAGGGAAAACTCCCCAAAACACAGCAGAGCAGCCAAAAATTCAAAAGCAGGATACTGATAGTTGAGCATTCAGCTCACAGCAAGCAGACTGTGAAGTGTCATGTGGATGGATCGGATTTCAAGTGCGATAGGAATTTCCTTCTCCAGATGGATAGCCATCTGTTGGGAAAGCTCCGATTGTGCCTTCCTGCGTAGCAGAAGGGGGTTGGACTGGATGGCCTTCGGACCTCAGAGCCAAGCCTTATTATTATTATTATTATTATTATTATTATTATTATTATTATTATTAATAATAATAATAATAATAATTCATTATTATTATTTTTATCATCGCTGCAAATGTCATGTTGCAAACAACAACCCCAAGCGAAGTTTTTGAAGCAGGAAACATGATGCATCAACGGTGGCCATCAAATAATAAATTCCAAGTCTAGCAAATCAATCAAATAAGTAAATACACTTTTCAAGGCAGCACTCTCGCCCTGGGATTCCTCCTTGGGAGACGGCAGTCCAGGCCCTAGGAGGTCGGCACTGTGTGTGTGTGTATCTCCACTGCATTATATGAGTCTACACAGACCATATAATGCAGGTTCAAAACTTTGCAATGGGAACCCCATTTGTCATTGGTAACCCATTTGTAATGGAAACCCCATTTGCATTTGGCACCCATTGGTTTGGCTTTTGCTACTTGCTCAGTCCCGTTCCCGTCCTTCTTTCCCCCTTGGCTTTTATTTTTTTGGGATTTGCAACTGCAGGAAACTGCTAATGCGCTTAATCCCTCTCCTCCGCCACGGATGCCACGGAAAGGCAGGGTTGGGAAACGGGCGAAATCCCCTTCCCCTGCGGCTTTCCGAACCCGGACTAATTGGGGTCTGTTTGTGCAAAGCGCAAAGTTGGAAAACTTGCCGCTTTTCGACCCGAAGGCGCCGCGGGAGGGAGAAGCCGGAAAGCGGGCCTGCGTCTGGAAATGACTCACGTTTCTGCATTATTATTATTATTATTATTATTATTATTATTATTATTATTATTATTATTTTATGACACAGCAAACAAGAGAGATATGCTGGATTTCGTATCACAAAATCACAAGTCGAACACTTCCCAAGCGTTTAGGACTGTGATGTATTTTCGGATGATGCGCACAGATCCCAGTCGGGTGGCCTTTTGCAGTTGGCAGATGGTGATTTTGTCAATGTCTATTGTTTCCAAATGCCGGCTGAGATCTTTTAGTGTGCCAATCACCACCGGGACCACCTGCACTGGTTTCTGCCAGAGTCTTTGGAGTTCAGTCTTGAGGTCCTGATAGCGGCTGAGTTTTTCCTGTTGTTTTTCGTCAATGCGACTGTCACCTGGGATGGAGACATCAAATTTCCAAACTTTTTTCTTTTCCACAACTGTGATGTCTGGTGTGTTGTGTTCCGGAACTTTGTCAGTCTGGATTCGGAAGTCCCACAGTATCTTTGCGTGCTCATTTCCCAATATTTTTGCTTTTGTTCTTTACTGCTGGGAGGTGGTACTTGAGGCATAAGTTCCAATGAATCATTTGGGCCACATAGTTGTGCCTCTGTTTGTAGTCTGTCTGTGCAATTTTCTTACAGCAGCTGAGAATATGATCCATGGTTTCCTCAGTTTTCTTGCACAGTCTGCATTTTGGGTCATGAGTTGATTTTTCAATCTTGGCCTTAATTGCTTTTGTCCTGATGGCTTGCTCCTGATATTATTATTATTATTATTATTATTATTATTATTATTATTATTGATATTATTATTGATATTATTGATATTATTATTATCCGCCTCTCCTTGCGGTTCACAACACAGTTAAAATGCATACCACCAAATGCACGCAATCCTGCACCAATTAACTCCCAGGATTCTATAGCCTTGAGCCACGGGGGTCCGGGTTGTATCTATTCTCCAACCTGGGTCTCCCATCCAAACACTAACCAGGGCCGGCCCTGCTTAGCTTCCGAGAACAGAGGGGAATTGAATGCTTTTGAGACAAAATCCCACTCGGAGGGGGGGAAATTCAGTGGAAAATAGGACGCATTGTCCTGGTTGAAGCTCTCGTTGGTCTTTGCGTGCTTTGTGCAAAGGAACGAGAAGGCGGCTTCCTATCTTATCTGAATCCGGAGAACAGACTGGAGGGAAACTGGAGGGAAACAAAATCTGTGCAATTTGATAAAACTTTTCCCATGTATTTATGATAGAACTAATTAGGAAATTTATCACCCAGAAACAAAAATTAGTCATTCTACTACGTTTCATGATATTACAGCCACATGGCACTTCACACTCTGCTTGCTGTGAGCTGAATGCGCAACTATCTGTATCCTGCTTTTATATTTTTGGATGCTCTGCTGTGTTTTGGGGAGTTTTCCCTAATAGATAATCCTAACACTTTGAACTCTGGATCTTTGCCTCCTAAGCTCTACATTCTTTACAGCCACATGGCACTTCACGCTCTGCTTGCTGTGAGCTGTATGCTCAACTATAAGTATCCTGCTTTTGTATTTTTGGATGCTCTGCTTATTTTGGGGAGTTTACCCTAATAGATAATCCTAACACTTTGAACTCTGGATCTTTACCTCCTAAGCTCTACATTCTTTACAGCCACATGGCACTTCACGCTCTGCTTGCTGTGAGCTGTATGCTCAACTATATGCAAAATCCTGCTTTTGCATATTTTGGATGCTCTGCTATTTTTGGGGTAGTTTTCCCTAACACATCCTGGCAGATGGCCATCCTGTCGCTGCTTAAATACCTGGGCAGCATCGGGAAGTTGGTTTCCTAATGTTTACATGGCATGTTCCATGCAGGGTGATGACAAACTTTAGAAAGTCGACAATAAAAACATTTTAATAACAATACAGATTTTTTTTAGTACAAACCATAAGATAGATACCAGTGTTGGCTTACAAAATAATAATAATAATAACAACAATAATATAGAGACAGCATTGTAGGGGAAAGTTAATGCAGGGCTTATGATACAAAGGAAAAGCATGTTGTGTTTCTTGTCTCAATATCGGACGCTTCCCCGGGCGACATGATTATTCGTTGGGCTCTCCCCTTTTTACAGTGGGTCTGGAAAAAGGAAGGGAAAATAACAAAGGAGAAAAAAGAAGAAGGGGAAAGAAAACGAGAGAAGGGCTGTTAGAAAAAAAAACCCTGAGAATTGTACAACTCCTAGAGCTTCACAGCCCCAATTCCCAGAGTTGGAGAATCCGAGGAGAGAATCCAAGCTGCCGTCCACAAGTGGTGCATCTACACTGTGGAATTAACCCAGTTTGAGACTGCTATGGAACCGAGGAGTGCTGAAGATAGGATGGGAGAGACCTGGCTTGAAAATACGGAGACCGGGACACAGAACAGCATTCGAATGGCATGGAAAAAAAGCTTTGTGAAGGTAAGACAGGAAAGCCTTTACCTCTGTTTGTGTACTGTCTGTCTTTGATATTGGTGCATCTACACTGTGCAATTAACCCAGTTTGAGACTGGTATGGAACCAAGGAGTGCTGAAGATAGGTTGGGAGAGACCTGGCTTGAAAATACGGAGATCGGGACACAGAACGGCATTCGAATGGCATAGAAAAAGAGCTTCGTGAAAGTAAGACAGGAAAGCCTTTGTTTGTGTACTGGCTGTATTTGTTAATGGTGCATCTACACTGTGGAATTAACCCAGTTTGAGACTGGTATGGAACCGAGGAGTGCTGAAGATACGATGGGAGAGACCTGGCTTGAAAATACAGAGCAGCATTCAAATGGCAGGGAAAAAGAGATTTGTGAAGGTAAGACGGGAAAGCCTTTACCTCTGTTCGTGTACTGTCTGTTAGTGGTGCATCTACACTGTGGAATTAACCCAGTTTGAGACTGCTATGGAACCGAGGAGTGCTGAAGATATGATGGGAGAGACCTGGCTTGAAAATACAGAGCGGCATTCAAATGGCAAGGAAAAAAGAGCTTTGTGAAGGTAAGACGGGAAAGCCTTTACCTCTGTTCGTGTACTGTCTGTTAGTGGTGCATCTACACTGTGGAATTAACCCAGTTTGAGACTGCTATGGAACCGAGGAGTGCTGAAGATATGATGGGAGAGACCTGGCTTGAAAATACAGAGCGGCATTCAAATGGCAGGGAAAAAAGAGCTTTGTGAAGGTAACATGGGGAAGCTTTTACCTCTGTTTGTGTACTGTCTGTATTTAATTGTCTAACAGCATTGTTGTATATTTGTACTATAATCTGCCCTGAGTACATTTTAATAATAAAGTATATTACTAAAATATGGGGTCTAGGGCTGCTTACCTAGCGGTTCGAAAACAGCAACGTGAGTAGGTAAATGGGTACCGCTTTAGCAGGGAGGTTAAAGGCGCTCATCAAAAACATGCCGGTGGTTCGATTAGGAAGGCGTCCAGGAATGACAAAGCTCCTCGGCGTGGAAAAATGGAGCAACAGCACCTCCCATGAGTCAAGCAAATGCCGGAGATGGAAAAATTGGGAAGCCTTGCCTCTGTTCGTGTACTTTCTGTCCTTGTCAATAGTATAACGGCATTGTCAATAGTATAGCGGCATTGTCGATAGTATAACGGCATTGAATATTTGACATATATGTGCTGTAATCTGCTCTGAGACCCCCTGAGTCGAGCACACGCTCCAAATGCCAGAGACGGAAAAATTGGGAAGCCTCGCCTTTGTTCGTGTATTGTCTGTCTTTGTCAATAGTATAACAGGATTTAATGTTTGCCATATATATGTACCTGTAATCCTGTAATCCAAACTGAGCCCAATGGGTTAAACCCTTGTGCTGCTGATCTGAAGGTCAGCAGTTCGAATCCGCGGGACAGGGAGAGCTCCCGCTGTTAGCCCTAGCTCCTGACAACCCAGCAGTTCAAAAACGAGCACCGCCTCCAAAGCCGGAACTGAAAGGAGAAGCCTTTGCCTTTGTTTGTGTGTATGTCTCATTGTATGTGATTGTAAAGGCACTGAATTGCCTTTGGGGGGGTCTCTTCTGAACTCTAGGATTCGACGCCAATACTGCCTCGAGCTACAAGGATTCAAGTGGAGTCAAACTGGGTTAACTTGACAGTGCGGATGCACCCTGGAAATGGCAGGGAGGCAGCTTGGTGGCTCCTTTTGCTCGCCGCTGAGTGTCTCTTTCGGGTGCCGGGCTCAGACGTACTCTCGGGCCGAGGGAGGCTGGGACTGGCGGTAGTACTGCTGCCCTCGGTCTTCGGGTTTCGGGCAGGAACAGGACAGGAAGGCGCCCCCCAAAAGGCTCACGCTGCCCGCCGACCAGCCCACAAAGAGGGCCGGCCCAAATTCGTACCTGGGGAGACACAAAGCGCTTGTTGCAATCCCAAGCAACGAGAAGCAACCTGAAAAGCTGATGCAATACGAGGATTTGAAGATCGAACTGCAAAGACTCTGACTCAAGCCAGTCAAGGTGGTCCCAGTGGTGACTGGCACATTGAGTGCAATGCCTGAAGACCTTGGTGTTGACAAAATGACCACCTGTCAACTGCAAAAGGCCACCCTGCTCGGATCTGCATGCATTATTTACCGATACATGACATAGTCCTAGACACTTGGAAAGTTTCCAACTTGGGATACAATACAACAGCCAACAAAAAATCAATGCTACTGCTTCCGGACCTGTGTCCGAACCGGGAAAGCAGGCCTGTTACATGAACCTATGAATCCCAAAGCAAGGAAAGACCCAATGAAAATAATATTCTGCAAAAAACTTGGAGAAATTCCTCTCCATGTTTGCTTCTTCAAGTTAAAGAATGCAAAACGGGGGAAAGACCTGGCCCGGATGGAACACGTAGATAATAATAATAATAATAATAATAATAATAATAATAATAATAATAATAATAATGTTTCTTCTCCTCTTGATGTTCTCAGTTTCTCCACTCGGTGAGCCACCAATTCTGTGCCTTTTTTAGACCCTAATAATATATATTATAATATATTAAAATAATATAATTTAATATAATAATATCTTGCAGATCCGAATGGTAATAATAATAATGACTCTGGAGCCATTCCTCCCCACAAATTTGCTTCTTCAAGTTAAAGAATGCAAAACGGGGGAAAGACCTGGCCCGGATGGAACACATAGATAATAATAATAATAATAATAATAATAATAATAATAATAATAAAGTTTCTTCTGCTCTTGATGTTCTGTTTCTCCACTCAGAGAGCCTCCAACTCTGTGCCTATTTTAGACCCTAATATATATTATAATATAATATAATATAATATAATATAATATAATATAATATAATATAATATAATATAATATCTCACAGATCCGAATGGTAATAATAATAATAATAAAGACTCTGGAGCCATTTCTTCCCACCCGTTTGCTTCTTCCAGTTAAAGAATGCAAAACGGGGGAAAGACCTGGCCCGGATGGAACACATAGATAATAATAATAATAATAATAATAATAATAATAATAATAATAATAATAATGTTTCTTCTGCTCTTGATGTTCTCAGTTTCTCCACTCAGGGAGCCTCCAATTCTGTGCCTTTTTTAGACCCTAATAATATATTAAAATAATATAAAATAATTACAATATAAGTATATATCACGGATCCGAATGGTGGTAATAATAATAATTCCCAATAATGTAGAATGGTCATACATTCTCTTAAAATATTATAATAATATCTTAATAAATCTAAATAATAATAATATTATTACCTGGCATTAACCGGCGTGCTGGGGTTGAAGAATTCGTAGGTCACCCTCGCCGCGTACCACGAAATTGCGGTCATGGTGCACATCCCTGAAGAAAGAAAGAAAGTCGGAGTGAGCCATCCTTCCAAGTTCCTCTCCTGGGACCCCCTATTAGCCATAATATTGTATCACATAATAATAATAATAATAATAATAATAATAATAATAATAATAATAACAATAATGGGATGTGATAGAATCTTCCGCTCACCCGCCAATAAGAAGAAGACGCCCCCCAATACCGCAATCCAGCCCTTGGCGACTGGGTTCTCGTCCCCGACTTTGGTGCACTTCATGCCGATGACGCTGACCACGACGCCCACGAAGCCCAGGAGGATGGAGACCACCATTAGGGCCCGGGACGTCTGGAGGTGGACTGGAAGAAACAACAACAACAACAACAACAATAATAATAATATATTATTCATCTGATGTAGCCTCTCACCTGGTGGAGTCAAGGGCTCCCAGATCACAAAGACTGTCATCAGCGCTATCCCATTCCCGTCCTTGCCATTTCCCACGGCCACAATGCGCTCTGTCCATGCTCAAAGGGCTCCCAGATCACAAAGACTGTCATCAGCGCTATCCCATTCCCGTCCTTGCCATTTCCCACGGCCACAATGCGCTCTGTCCATGCTCAGAGGGCTCCCAGATCACAAAGACTGTCATCAGCGCTATCCCATTCCCGTCCCTGCAATTTCGCACGGCCACAATGCGCTCTGTCCATGCTCAAAGCGCTCCCAGATCACAAAGACTGTCATCAGCGCTATCCCATTCCCGTCCCTGCAATTTCGCACGGCCACAATGCGCTCTGTCCATGCTCAAAGCGCTCCCAGATCACAAAGACTGTCATCAGCGCTATCCCATTCCCGTCCTTGCCATTTCCCACGGCCACAATGCGCTCTGTCCATGCTCAAAGGGCTTCCAGATTACAAAGACTGTCATCAGCGCTATCCCATTCCCGTCCATGCAATTTCGCATGGCCACAATGCGCTCTGCCCATGCTCAGAGGGCTCCCAGATCACAAAGGCTGTCATCAGCGCTATCCCATTCCAAGACTGTCATCAGCGCTATCCCATTCCCGTCCCTGCAATTTCGCATGGCCACAATGCGCTCTGCCCGTGCTCAGAGGGCTCCCAGAAGACTGTCATCAGCGCTATCCCAGATGTCTCTGCAATTTCGCATGGCCACAATGCACTCTGCAAATGCTCAGAGAGCTCCCAGGTGACAAATCAATGCGCTCTGCTCATGCTCAGAGGGCTCACAAGAGTCCAACAGTCTTCTGGAAAGACTGGCACCCTTCTAACCTCAACGCCGAAGGCAATCAATGCGCTCTGCCCATGCTCAGAGGGAGCAATGCCACATCCCACATCCCAGACATGGCAATCAATGCGCTCTGCCCATGCTCAGAGGAGGCACGCACCATCGAGGGAGAGGAGGGAGTCGTGGAGTTTGCACTGGACCTGCCCGGTGCTCTGGGAGGCGCAGCTCATCCACAGCCCCTCGTAGAGCCCCACGGCTGTGATGATGGCATCCCCGGCATAGGAGCTCTGCTTCCACTGGGGCAGGGCCGCCGCACAGATGGCCCCCACCCAGCCCCCCAGCGCCAGGAAGTAGCCCCCCAGCTCCAGCCCCGCGCCCCCCATGCCCACCCCACAGCCACAACACCACAGCCAGGAGATGCAGGCAGTCCCTCCAGAAGAGCCACAGGAGGAGGAGTCCTTTGGGGCAGAGGGAGGAGAGAGGGCAGGGAAAGAGCCCAGCCCCTCAAGGGTGGCAGAATGAGGAGGGAACACCAAGGGGCATCCAGTCCAGCCCCTTCTTCTATTAGAAGAAAAGATTGCAGAAAAGGGCATCCAGTCCAACCCATTCTTCTATTAGAAGAAGTAAAGGGTTATACAAAAGGGCATCCAGTCCAACCCCTTCTTCTATTGAGAGAGGTAAAGGGTTATAGAAAAGGGCATCCAGTCCAACCCCTTCTTCTATTGAGAGAGGTAAAGGGTTATAGAAAAGGGCATCCAGTCCAACCCATTCTTCTATTGAGAGAGGTAAAGGGTTATAGAAAAGGGCATCCAGTCCAACCCCTTCTTCTATTGAGAGAGGTAAAGGGTTATAGAAAAGGGCATCCAGTCCAACCCCTTCTTCTATTGAGAGAGGTAAAGGGTTATAGAAAAGGGCATCCAGTCCAACCCATTCTTCTATTGGAAGAAGTAAAGGGTTATACAAAAGGGCATCCAGTCCAACCCCTTCTTCTATTAGAAGAAGTAAAGGGTTATAGAAAAGGGCATCCAATCCAGCCCATTCTTCTATTAGAAGAAGTAAAGGATTACAGAAAAGAGATCAAGTCCAGCCCTTCCTGCAGTTGGAAGAAGTAAAGGGTTATAGAAAAGGGCATCCAGTCCAACCCATTCTTCTATTAGAAGAAGTAAAGGGTTACAGAAAAGGGAACCCAGTCTAACTCCTTCCACAGTTGGAAGAAGTAAAGCGTTGCAGAATGAGAAGGGAACACCAAGGGGCATCCAGTCCAGCCCCTTCTTCTATTAGAAGAAGTAAAGGGTTATAGAAAAGGGCATCCAGTCCAACCCATTCTTCTATTAGAAGAAGTAAAGGGTTACAGATAAGGGAACCCAGTCTAACTCCTTCCGCAGTTGGAAGAAGTAAAGCGTTGCAGAATGAGAAGGGAACACCAAGGGGCATCCAGTCCAGCCCCTTCTTCTATTAGAAGAAGTAAACGATTACAGAAAAGGGCATCCAGTCCGACCCCTTCTTCTGTTGGAAGAAGTAAAGGGTTACAGAATAAGAAGTGACCCTCAAAGGGCATCCAGTCCAGCCCATTCTTCTATTAGAAGAAGTAAAGGGTTATAGAAAAGGGCATCCAATCCAGCTCCTCCTGCAGTTGAAAGAAGTAAAGGGTTATAGAAAAGGGAACCCAGTCCAACTCCTTCCGCAGTTGGAAGAAGTAAAGGGTTGCAGAATGAGAAGGGAGCCCCAAAGGGCATCTAGTTCAACCCCTTCTTCTATTAGAAGAAGTAAAGGGTGACAGAATGAGAAGGGAAAGTGCCATTTCCAAACCACTCTCTCCAAATATTTTTCGAAAGCAGGAGGCGGGAGGACGGCATTCTTCCTCCCCCAGGTTGCACAGACGTGATGTGCGTTGAATGCGGCCTCTTGTGGACCAGGGTGGCCGGCCCGCCCAAATGCCAGCGCAAATGCCAGGCGGCCCCCGCACAGGCACAAAGGCCGCTTTGGGTGGAAGGGACGGAGGGCGGAAAGGTTAGCAGGCCGCATTAGCATGCAGCTCAGGCCTGCCTTGCGGACAAAGGGACGGAGGCGGAGGCAAAACAAAGTTTTTTTGCAATTTAATAAACTTTTTTTTCCCAACGTACTGGGATGTATAGTTCGTTTGCAACCAACTAGACTCTGAACTCCGCCAATGACGGAGTTGGACCAAACTTGGCCCACGTGATGAGCAAAAAATACTAGAGATCCCTGGGAGAAAATTCACCTTAATTTGCGTGAGTTGTAGTTCACCTACATCCAGGGATTTATAGTTCACTTGCAACCAACTACACTCTGAACTCCGCCAATGACGGAGTTGGACCAAACTTGGCCCACGTGATGAGCAAAAAATACTAGAGATCCTTGGGAGAAAATTCAGCTTAATTTGCGGGAGTTGTAGTTCACCTACATCCAGGGATTTAGAGTTCGTTTGCAACCAACTACACTCTGAACTCCGCCAATGACGGAATCGGACCAAACTTGGCCCACGTGATGAGCAAAAAATACTAGAGATCCCTGGGAGAAAATTCACCTTAATTTGCGTGAGTTGTAGTTCACCTACATCCAGGGATTTATAGTTCACTTGCAACCAACTAGACTCTGAACTCCGCCAATGACGGAGTTGGACCAAACTTGGCCCACGTGATGAGCAAAAAATACTAGAGATCTCTGGGAGAAAATTCACCTTAATTTGCGGGAGTTGTAGTTCACCTGCATCCAGGGATTTAGAGTTCGTTTGCAACCAACTACACTCTGAACTCCGCCAATGACGGAATCGGACCAAACTTGGCCCACGTGATGAGCAAAAAATACTAGAGATCCCTGGGAGAAAATTCACCTTAATTTGCGTGAGTTGTAGTTCACCTACATCCAGGGATTTATAGTTCACTTGCAACCAACTAGACTCTGAACTCCGCCAATGACGGAGTTGGACCAAACTTGGCCCACGTGATGAGCAAAAAATACTAGAGATCTCTGGGAGAAAATTCACCTTAATTTGCGGGAGTTGTAGTTCACCTGCATCCAGGGATTTAGAGTTCGTTTGCAACCAACTACACTCTGAACTCCGCCAATGACGGAATCGGACCAAACTTGGCCCACGTGATGAGCAAAAAATACTAGAGATCTCTGGGAGAAAATTCACCTTAATTTGCGGGAGTTGTAGTTCACCTGCATCCAGGGATTTAGAGTTCGTTTGCAACCAACTACACTCTGAACTCTGCCAATGACGGAGTTGGACCAAACTTGGCCCACGTTTTGAGCAAAAAATACTAGAGATCCCTGGGAGAAAATTCAGCTTAATTTGCGGGAGTTGTAGTTCACCTACATCCAGGGATTTATAGTTGGTTTGCAACCAATTAAACTCTGAACTCTACTACAAATGGAATCGGACCAAACTTGACACATAGAGAGCCCACGACGAGAAAAATAATAATACTGGAGGTCTTTGGGGAAAATGAAATAAATTCACCTTGATTTGGGGGAGTTGTAGTTCACCTACATCCAAGGATTTATAGTTCACTTGCAATAAATTACACTCTGAACTCCACCACAGATAGAATTGGTCGAAGACGAGAAAAAAATAATAATACTGGAGGTCTTTGGGGAAAATGAAATAAATTCACCTCGATTTGGGGGAGTTGTAGTTCACCTACATCCAAGGATTTATAGTTCACTTGCAATAAATTACACTCTGAACTCCACCACAGATAGAATTGGTCGAAGACGAGAAATAATAATAATACTGGAGGTCTTTGGGGAAAATGAAATAAATTCACCTTGATTTGGGGGAGTTTGGCACACAGAACCACGATGAATAACTCAACGTACTGGAGGGTTTTCAGGAAACTGAGTGGCCATCGTGGGAGTTGTAGGAGGGGAGTGACTCGACATAGTGGGAGTTGTAGTTCACCTACAACCATAATGCATCCAGATGGGAGAGAGTGAAAACTCTACGAAACTCTGGGGAGTTTCTGCAACTATTTCTGCAACCATTAATACAAGAGCAAACAAATTGAGTCGTGAGCGGATTCCTAATGAGAGGAGAGTTAAATATTTTCCAGCCGGGAGCGGAGTCAGGTGAGCGACGGCATGGGAATGCCATTGAAGGAGCGTCAAACTGAATTAACTCGACTGTGTAGATGCACCCGACGACTCCGGAGACCGTCTCTTTGTGTTCCCCTGCAACTCCCCTTTCCTTTGCCAAACTGCCTATTTAATACAAAGGCATCGCAATTATTACATTCCAGTCATTCAAACAGACGTCTGACTTTTGAAATTGAATCAAAACACCCTTAAGTATATGTTTCCTCCCAGGATTGGCATCCGAAAAGAGTTTGAGTGCATCCGTAGAACTAAATGCAGTTTGATTCCACTTTAAATGTGATGCAATCCTGGGAGAACGTTGGATTAGGACTCCGGAGATCTGGATTTGAATAATAATAATAATAATAATAATAATAATAATAATAATAATAATAATAATAATAATAAAATACATCACACAGTCCTAGACACTTGGGAAGTGTTCGACTTGTGATTTTGTGATATGAAATCCAGCATATCTATCTTGTTTGCTGTGTCATAATATAACAACAACAACAACAACAACAATAAATACATCACACAGTCCTAGACACTTGGGAAGTGTTTGACTTGTGATTTTGTGATAAGAAATCCAGCATATCTATCTTGTTTGCTGTGTCATAATATAATAACAACAACAACAACAACAATAATAATAAAATACATCACACAGTCCTAGACACTTGGGAAGGGTTCGACTTGTGATTTTGTGATATGAAATCCAGCATATCTATCTTGTTTGCTGTGTCATAATATAATAACAACAACAACAACAACAATAATAATAAATACATCACACAGTCCTAGACACTTGGGAAGTGTTTGACTTGTGATTTTGTGATAAGAAATCCAGCATATCTATCTTGTTTGCTGTGTCATAATATAATAATAATAATAATAATAATAATAATAATAATAATAATAATAATAATAATAAAAAATACATCACACAGTCCTAGACACTTGGGAAGTGTTTGACTTGTGATTTTGTGATAAGAAATCCAGCATATCTATCTTGTTTGCTGTGTCATAATATAATAATAATAATAATAATAATAATAATAATAAAATACATCACACAGTCCTAGACACTTGGGAAGGGTTCGACTTGTGATTTTGTGATATGAAATCCAGCATATCTATCTTGTTTGCTGTGTCATAATATAATAATAATAATAATAATAATAATAAAAAATACATCACACAGTCCTAGACACTTGGGAAGTGTTCAACTTGTGATTTTGTGATATGAAATTCAGCATATCTATCTTGTTTGCTGTGTCATAATAAAATAATAATAATAATAATAATAATAATAATAGTAGTAGTAGTAGTAGTAGTAGTAATGAAAAAGGAAACAATTTATTCAGTAATCCGACAACAAGGGGCTCTTTGTTTTTCACAGAAAGTGGCATCCATGATTGATTTGGGACATATAGATCTCCAAGGATCTCAGAAACACAACCATTGGGCTCTATCAGATTGCCATTAAAACTATCCGGCAAGGGATATGGTGGATTTATAGGAAGAGAGGTGATGTTCCAGAGTGTAATTTATTATTAATAATATTATTATTATTAGCTAATAATAATAATAATGAATGTGAGCAATGAGATCACAATAACACTTTTGAAATTATTATTATCATTAAATAATAATAATAATAATAATAATGAATGTGAGCAATGAGATCACAATAACACTTTTGAAATTATTATTATCATTAAATAATAATAATAATAAGGAATGTGAGCAATGAGATCACAATAACACTTTTGAAATTATTATTATCATTATTAAATAATAATAATTATATTAAGGAATGTGAGCAATGAGTTTGCTGTAACACTTTTGTAATTATTATTATTATTATCATTATTAAATAATATGAAATGTGAGCAATGAGATCGAAATAACACTTTTGTAATAGTAATAATAATAATAATAATAATGAAATAATAACAATAAGGAATGTGAGCAATGAGATCGCAATAACACTTTTGTAATTAGTATTATTATTATTGTTATTATTTAATAATAATAATAATAATAAGGAATGTGAGCAATGACATCGCAATGAGACCACAAAAATACTTTTGTAATTATTATTATCATTATTAAATAATAATAATATGAAATGTGAGCAATGAGATTGAAATAACACTTTTGTAATAATAATAATAATAATAATAATTTTTTATTATTATGAATGTGGCATCATCAGCAAAGCCTCTTGAACCATGAAAGCCCTTCATGACGTGGAGTGCTTGCAAAAAGGGGGGACTGTGGGACTCCCCGCTGCATGATTTTGGGGTTAGATGCAAAATAAGGTCTATTTTATATTATTAAAAAGGGACAGCGTGTGGGACTCCCCGCTACATGATTTTGGGGTCAGATGCAAAATAAGATTTATTTTATAATAATATTTAAAAAGGGGTGGCCTGTGGGACTCCCTGCTGTGTGATTTTGGGGGTCAGGGCCCCGCTTTGCATCACCGGCGGCCGGAAATGCATGGCCAGGGCTCCAAAACACATCTCAGTGATGCACTGAGCATATAAACATGGATCCGTGGCCTGATTTCCCTTTCTGTGACGTTCCGACTGGGCTAGAGTTCGTCTTTCCCCAACGCGGTGGGGCTCTTCCCGGGGTCTTCGGGGCCCGGGGTCCGCTCTGGGGGCAGCTCCGTCTCCGCCGTGTGGAACAGCATCCGCACCAAGTCGTCCGCCTGGACCCTCTCCTGCAGCGGGTTCAAAAGGCGGAGAGGCATTTCAGGTTATGTATTTCCTCCACCACAGACACCCCAGTGTTATAGCAAGTGCTGTGAATATGTCCAAGAGCCCTGCCAACGTCCTCCACAAACACTATCCTACCCACCACCCAAGTGAAGGCAAATTTCATTCTAGATTTTCTGTTTTTCTTCCACCACGGACACCCCAGTGTTACAGTGAGAGCCGTGAACATGTCCAAGAGCCCTGCCAACATCCTCCACAAATACCACCCTGCTCACCACCCAAACTTTCATACAGGGACAATTTCCTCCTAGATTTTCCATTTTTCCTCCACCACAGACACCCGAGTGTTATAGCAAGTGCTGTGAATATGTCCAAGAGCCCTGCCAACGTCCTCCACAAACACTATCCTACCCACCACCCAAGTGAAGGCAAATTTCATTCTAGATTTTCTGTTTTTCTTCCACCGCGGACACCCCAGTGTTACAGTGAGAGCCGTGAACATGTCCAAGAGCCCTGCCAACATCCTCCACAAATACCACCCTGCCCACCACCCAAACTTTCATACAGGGACAATTTCCTCCTAGATTTTCCATTTTTCCTCCACCACAGACACCCCAGTGTTTCTGACTCTCTCCATTGGTGTGGATAATTTCCTCCTAGATTTTCCATTTTTCCTCCATCACTGACACCCCAGTGTTTCCGACTCTCTCCATTTGAGCGGACAATTTCCTCTTAGATTTTTTTGTTTTTTCCTCCACCACAGACACCCCAGTGTTTCTGACTCTCTCCATTGGTGTGGACAATTTCCTCCTAGATTTTCCATTTTTCCTCCACCACAGACACTCCAGTGTTTTTGACTCTCTCCATTGGTGTGGACAATTTCCTCTTAGATTTTTTGTTTTTTCCTCCACCACAGACACCCCAGTGTTTCTGACTCTCCTCATTGGTGCGGACAATTTCCTCCTAGATTTTCCATTTTTCCTCCACCACAGACACTCCAGTGTTTCCGACTCTCTCCATTGGTGCGGACAGTTTCCTCCCAGATTTTTTTTGTTTTTGCTTCACCACAGACACCCCAGTGTTATAGCAAGTGCAGCAAACATGTCCAAGAGCCCATGCCAACGTCCTCCACAAACACCACCCTAACTTTCATACGGGGACAATTCCCTCCTAGATTGTTTGTTTTTTCCTCCACCACAGACACCCTAGCGCTTCTGACTCTCTCCATTGGTGTGGACAATTTCCTCCTAGATTTTCCATTTTTCCTCCACCACAGACACCCCAGTGCTTCCGACTCTCCATTGGTGCGGACAATTTCCTCCTAGATTTTTTTGGTTTTCCTTCATCACAGACACCCCAGTGTTATAGCAAGTGCAGCAAACATGTCCAAGAGCCCATGCCAACATCCTCCACAAACACCACCCTAACTTTCATACGGGGACAATTTCCTCCTAGATTTTTTTGTTTTTCCTCCACCACAGACCCCCCAGTGTTTCTGACTCTCCTATGTGTGGACAATTCCCTCCTAGATTGTTTGTTTTTTCCTCCACCACAGACACCCTAGCGCTTCTGACTCTCTCCATTGGTGTGGACAATTTCCTCCTAGATTTTCCATTTTTCCTCCACCACAGACACCCAAGTGTTTCTGCCTCTCCAGAAATTTGCATGACCCCGCCCCCTGCCTCTCCCTTAACCCTTTCCTATTTTTTTCTATTGCACACAGCAAACAGAGGAATTGATCAGCAAATAAACACACTAGAGAGGTTTGGGAAGAATTCACTATTATCTATGCAATCTAAGAGCACTCTGGGCTCCACCAAAGATGGAATTGGATGGGACTTGGCACGTTGATTGCTGGCCATTGGAAAGTAGCAAATACCTTGGTTTGCTTTACGACGTAATAAATATAATTTTTCTCCGGACCGAAAGGGCAAAACGCTTTCCCAATAGCGCCCAGAAGACAATAGCCAACTTGTCCAGGTAAGGCAGGAACAAAGCGCCCACTGTGGAGACGTAGTACTTAAAGGGGCGACGGAGGCTGCGATTTGGCCCACAAAGGCGCATTGTTGGTTGTCACGCTTACCCGCTCGCTGTGGCGGGGGTCCAGGGTGAACCACAGCGCAATGGCGCAGCGCTGGCCCTTGGTGACCGCTCGCACGCCGTGCGGGTTCTCGGCCCCCGAGGAAAAGCCCACCGCGCGGCCACACTGCGGCTGGACCTCGGCCTGGGGGGAAAACGCAAGAGAAAAGAACAACAAAGTCAAGGAAGCTCAAGCCAAGAGTGTGATGCGGCGGCGAAAAAGGCCAATGCCATTCTAGGCGGCGTCAGGAGGAATGTCGTGCCTATATTATATTACATAGTCCATTAAAAGGCATCTAGGAGTCTTCGTAGACCATGAATAGGGTATAAATAATAATGATATAATAATATAATATAATATGCAACCACTAATAATACTACTAATAATAGTAGTAATACTAATAATAATAATATTAATAAAATAATAATAATAATAATAATAATAATAATAATAATAATAATAATAATTGGCATGAGCCAAGAGTGTGATGCGGCGGCGAAAAAGGCCAATGCCATTCTAGGCGGCGTCAGGAGGAATGTCGTGCCTATATTATATTACATAGTCCATTAAAAGGCATCTAGGAGTCTTCGTGGACCATGAACAGGGTATAAATAATATTATTATAAAATAATATAATATGCAACCACTAATAATACTAATAATAATAGTAGTAATACTAATACTAATAATATTAATAAAATAATAATAATAATAACAATAACAATAACAATAATAATAATAATTGGCATGAGCCAAGAGTGTGATGCTGCAGCGAAAAAGGCCAATGCCATTCTAGGCTGCGTCAGGAGGAATGTCGTGCCTATATTATATTACATAGTCCATTGAAAGGGTTCTAGGAGTCTTCGTAGACCATGAATAGAGTATAAATAATAATGATATAATATAATATAATATAATATAATATAATATAATATAATATGCAACCACTAATAATACTACTACTAATAATAGTAATACTAATAATAATAATAATAATAATAATAATAATAATAATAATAATAATTGGCATGAGCCAAGAGTGTGATGCTGCAGGAAAAAAGGCCAATGCCATTCTAGGCTGCATCAAGAGGAATATCGTGCCTATTTTACATTATATAGCCCATTGAAAGGGATCTAGGAGTTTCATAGACCATGAATAGGGTATAAATAATAATAATAATAATAAATAATAATCAGCTACAAGTGTGATGCAACAGCTGAAAAGGCCAATGCCATTCTAGGCTGCGTCAACAGGAATATCGTGCCTATATTATATTACATAGTCCATTGAAAGGCATCTAGGAGTCTTTGTGGACCATGAACAGGGTATAAATAATAATGATATAATATAATATGCAACCACTAATAATACTACTACTAATAATAGTAATACTAATAATAATAATAATAATTGGCATGAGCCAAGTGTGTGATGCTGCAGCGAAAAAGGCCAATGCCATTCTAGGCTGCGTCAACAGGAATATCGTGCCTATATTATATTACATAGTCCATTGAAAGGCATCTAGGAGTCTTTGTGGACCATGAACAGGGTATAAATAATAATAATATAATATAATATAATATGCAACCACTAATAATACTACTACTAATAATAGTAATAATAGTAATAATAATAGTAATAATAATAATAATAATAATAATAATAATAATAATAATAATTGGCATGAGCCAAGAGTGTGATGCTGCAGCGAAAAAGGCCAGTGCCATTCTAGGCTGCGTCAACAGGGATATCGTGCCTATATTATATTACATAGTCCATTGAAAGGCATCTAGGAGTCTTTGTGGACCATGAACAGGGTATAAATAATATAATATAATATAATATAATATAATATAATATAATATAATATAATATAATATGCAACCACTAATACTACTACTAATAATAATAGTAATACTACTACTACTACTAATAATAATTGGCATGAGCCAAGAGTGTGATGCTGCAGGAAAAAAGGCCAATGCCATTCTAGGCTGTATTAAGAGGAGTCCAGTGTCGAGATCGAGTGAAATCATAATCCCACTCTGTTCTGCTTTGAGATAAACAGAAACGACCCAAACTCACCGTGACTGTTTCGGCATCCAGTTCAGTGAAGTAAAACGCGCCGCCTTCAAAGTCGCCATTCAAATAGAGGATGGCACTGCCAAAAAACAGACACGAGCCATGAGCGTGAAGCAGCAGCAAAAAAGGCCAATGTGATTCCAGGCTGCATCCATAGGAATAAGTATCAAGTATCCTTGAGTGGAGGAACCTGTTTCGCCCATGTGGGTTCATTTGAGGTTTATCTCGGGCGGAAACCCATTACCTAGCCGCCCAATAAGGAATTCTTCTTACCTGTAATCCCGAAAAGTGTAGGCCGGGGGCTCCTTGACGCACACCAAGGCCTCCGCGTTTAGGATGCAGTTGTCCACGTGGACCGGGTGGCTGGGATCCAACCGATCCTCCTGTTTATCTAGAGGAGGAATGCAGAGACTTCATCCCAGTCAATCAATCAATCAATCAATCAATCAATCAATATGTTGTTGAAGGCTTGCTGTGAGTTTCCCAACAAAGGATTCCCCCAGGCAGGCTTTGAAGCTGCAAGGCCATTGAATGCTAACCAAGCTGGCCAATGGCAACATTCACACTTGCGTCAAGCAGATAATAATAATAATAATAATAATAATAATAATAATAATAATAATACGGTAGAGTCTCACTTATCCAACATAAACGGGCCGGCAGAACGTTGGATAAGCGAATATGTTGGATAATAAGGAGGGATTAAGGAGAAGCCTATTAAAAACCAAATTAAGTTATGATTTTACAAATTAAGCACCAAAACATCATGTTATACAACAAATTTGACAGAAAAACTAGTTCAATACGCAGTAATGCTATGTAGTAATTACTGTATTTACGAATTTAGCACCAAAATATCATGATATATTGAAAACACTGACTACAAAAATGTGTTGGATAATCCAGAACGTTGGATAAGCGAGTGTTGGATAAGTGAGACTCTACTGTAATAATAATAATAATAATAATAATAATAATAATAATAATAATAAGCCACTAGTGTGATGCAGCAGCAAAAAAGGACAATACAATTTTAGGCTGCATCCATAGAAATCCATAATTATTTTATTATATACATATATATATAAACATATAAACATACATATATATATATATATACAGTAGGCTCACTTATCCAAGCTAAACGGACAGGCAGAAGCTCGGATAAGCGAATATCTTGGATAATAAGGCGGGATTAAGGAAAAGCCTATTAAACATCAAATTAGGTTATGATTTTACACATTAAGCACCAAAACATCATGTTTTACAACAAATTTGACAGAAAAAGTAGTTCCATGTGCAGTAATGCTATGTAGTAATTACTGTATTTACGTATTGGAGACTCTACTATATATATATATATATATATATATATATATATATATATATGTATGTATGTATGTATATGTATATGTATATATATATATTATAGTATAATTATATTATATAGTCCATTGAAAGGGATCTAGGAGTCTTAGTGGACCATGAACGTGGTACTAACAATAATAATATTACAATATAATATAACATATTGCTACTAATACTACTATGAATAATAATAACAATATAATGATGATAATAATAATGATGATGATGATGACGATAATAATAAATAAGCCAGCTAAAAAGGAGAATGCGATTCTAGGCTGCATCCATATAGTGTCTAAGGAAATAATTATATTATAAAGTCCACTGAAAGGGATCTAGGAGTCTTAGTGGACCATGAACGTGGTACTAACAATAATAATATTACAATATAATATAACATATTGCTACTAATACTACTATGAATAATAACAACAATATAATGATGATAATAATAATGATGATGATGATGACGATAATAATAAATAAGCCAGCTAACAAGGAGAATGCGATTCTAGGCTGCATCCATATAGTGTCTAAGGAAATAATTATATTATAAAGTCCACTGAAAGGGATCTAGGAGTCTTAGTGAACCATGAGCAGAGTATTATTAATAATAATATTATAATAGAACTAGCTGTGCCCAGCCACGCGTTGCTGTGGCAAAGTGGTGGTGGTATTGGTTAAAAATTGTGTAATTTTTATTTGATGTTATTTGTATTTTTTAATTAATTTTATTGTAAGTTATATTTTTATTTATTATATGTTATTATTTTCTTGTATTATTTTTAGTTATTTTCTGTTATTATAGTATTTTATTGTATTAATTTTTTAGTGTTTTTAATTATTTTTAGTGTTTTTTATTATTTTTTATTGGGTTGCTAGGAGACCAAGTTGGAGGAGCTTAGCCTTCTAACTGGCAGCAATTGGATAAAAGCAATTATTCCTCTCCCTCTAATTAGGACTTTATTTTTCTTTTCTTTTTGTTGTATCAACCTAGAGGCGTGGATGAGGGGTTGTGTTGTCAAATTTCGAGGTTGGGGGGGCTGTAGTTTTGTTGTTTTGTGGGTCGCCGTGATGCCATCACTCTTTTATATATATAGATACATTACTTCGAATACTACTATTAATAACAATAATATAATGTTGATAATAATAATGATGATAATGATATGATAATAATAAATAAGAGGATGGGGAAGCCTTGCCTTCGATGGCGGTGCGGCAGACGAGGTGGGAGTAGGAGAAGTACAGAGGGACGTCCAGCCGGAAGTAGGACTCCACCAGGCGCCGGACCTTCTCCGTGGTGTTGTAGTAGAGGTAGGCGCTGCCCATGGGCACCGTGCCCTCCTGCCCCAGCTGCGGAGGCAAGGAGCCCATAGAGGAGACTTTCCCGGATCCATCCTTACCCCACTCGTCCCCATCTCTCCCTGCGCTTCTTACCTTCAGCGCTTTGTAGACGGTGACGCCGTAAAAGGTCTCGCTGGGAGTGTGCGGTGACGTCTTGCCGCGGTAGCCATCGCCAGCCGAAGAGGCTGCCTAAGAGAGAGAACGGGGTATCACTTTCCACCAGTGGTAAGCCCTAGGTGCAGTTCAAAGACACAAGTCGGGGTGAGCTCCCGCCTGTCAGCCCTAGCTTCTGCCAAGCTAGCGGTTCGAAAGCATGCAACGTGAGTCGATCAATAGGTACCGCATCGACAGGAAGGTTAAAAGGGCAGCCCGTGCAGATATGCAAAACATGCTGGCAACAGATCAGAGATAATACTATGTCTTTGTGTCAATAGTAATCATAATAATAATTTATTACTATTATCATTATATTTTAAATTTATTTATTATAATATTATTATTATTGACAAAAAGAACTAGTATTATTTTATTATTTTATTATAGTATTTTATTTATTATCATTTTATTATTACTGACACATAGTATTATTTTATTATTATTATTTTATTCTTTTATTTTATTTATTATATTATGATTATTTTATTATTATACACAAAGAAAGAGTATTTTATTATTATTATTATTGACACAAAGGAAGAGTATTATCTTATTATTATTATTATTATTTTATTATCATTATTATTTTATTTATGTATCCTGCCTCCATCTCCCCGAAGGGACTCGGCACGGCTTACACAAGGGGACAAGCCCAACAACAACATAAGTTCAAAAGACAGATATCTATGGATTATTATTATTTTATTATTATTTTATTTGTGTATCCTGCCTCCATCTCCCCGAAGGGACTCGGGGCGGCTTACACAAGGGGACAAGCCCAACAACAACATAAGTTCAAAAGACAGATATCTATGGATTATTATTATTTTATTATTATTTTATTTGTGTATCCTGCCTCCATCTCCCCGAAGGGACTCGGGGCGGCTTACACAAGGGGACAATCCCAACAACAACATAAGTTCAAAAGACAGATATCTATGGATTATTATTATTATTATTATTATTTTATTTGTGTATCCTGCCTCCATCTCCCCGAAGGGACTTGGGGCGGCTTACACAAGGGGACAAGCCCAACAACAACATAAGTTCAAAACACAGATATCTATGGATTATTATTATTATCATTATTATTTTTATTATTGTATTATTATTGTATTATTACTATTATTTTATTATTATTTTATTATTATTGACACAAAGAAAGAATATTTTATTATTATTATTATTATTTTATTTGTGTATCCTGCCTCCATCTCCCCGAAGGGACTTGGGGCGGCTTACACAAGGGGACAAGCCCAACAACAACATAAGTTCAAAACACAGATATCTATGGATTATTATTATTATCATTATTATTTTTATTATTGTATTATTATTGTATTATTACTATTATTTTATTATTATTTATTATTATTGACACAAAGAAAGAATATTTTATTATTATTATTATTATTTTATTTGTGTATCCTGCCTCCATCTCCCCGAAGGGACTCGGGGCGGCTTACACAAGGGGACAAGCCCAACAACAACATAAGTTCAAAACACAGATATCCATGGATTATTATTATTATCATTATTATTTTTATTATTGGATTATTGTATTATTACTATTATTTTATTATTATTTATTATTATTGACACAAAGAAAGAATATTTTATTATTATTATTATTATTATTATTATTATTATTATTTTATTTGTGTATCTTGCCTCCATCTCCCCGAAGGGACTTGGGGCGGCTTACTCATGGGGACAAGTCCACCAACAACATAAGTTCAAAGCACAGATCTCTATGGATAACAAGATTGCAATAATAATAATAATAATCTCCCCGGAGGGACTCGGAGCGGCTTACATGGGGCCATGCCCGACATAAAAATACAGTAATAACGATAAAACAATAAAAACAATTTTTCACATCGATAAGACATCAACATCAGTAAAACAGTCATAAAAATCAATATACTGCATAAAATATTAAAAACGGGAGGCTAAAACAGATCTGGGCCAAAGTGCAGAAAGACATCACATGGGAAAGGTAGTTTCATGGCTAAAATAATCAATAAAGTGCAAGTAATTATGGCCAGGCATCCTATTGTTGAGTGGGCAGATGGATCAACCTACAAAGATTAATCCTCGAAGGCCTTTTAGGATCAATAGGAGAGCCACGCCAGTAATGCAAGGACTGGCGGGACGGGACTCACGTTGGTCAGCCTTTGCAGTGCCCGGCACTCTTCCTCGGAGAGGACGCCGTCCACCACCACGCGCTGGGAGCCGTTGAGCATCTTGGAGGTCATGGCGACGTGGAGGCCGTCGTAGAGCAGAGGTCCTCCTGCGGCGGGGAAGAAACGCCAAGTTGTGGTGTGCGATACCCGAGGCGGACCTCGCGAGACCTCAAGGGGTGGGCTCCTCACCTTCCCGCACCATCCTGTTCATGTCCGAGGACTCCTTGGTCTTCTCTTCCACCAGCGTCTCGATCTCCTTCATGAGGTTGCCGATCTCCTCCGAGATGCGGGCCGCCGTCTCGCGCTCCACCCTGGAGAAGAGGCGTCGGCAACAACCACCAACGGAGACCAAAACGAAAGGAAAACAGAGCCGGGTTCGCACCTCCGCATCCCAGAGCAGAGCTGGAAAGGCATCCCTTTGAATGATGCCTTTCCATGATGCTTAGAGCAGAGTGCAAAAAAAGCAGCATGCAAGTTAGTGAAGAATGTGAAGCTTGGCGAAACGCCTGTGACAAATGGATTAGGCTGATATTTGAGAGGTTTGGGATGTTTCTAATAATGTTGCGGGAGGTTCATTTATTACAATCCTAGAGCTGGAAGGGACTCCAAGGGCCATCCAGTCCAACCCTTTAAGATAGATAGATAAGAGAATAACTATTATACTATTAACCATTAATAATAATAATAATAATAATAATGATAATAGAGTTGGAAGAGACCCCAAGAGCTATGCAGTCCAACCCTTTAAGATAGATAGATAAGAGAATAACTATTATACTATTAACCATTAATAATAATAATAATAATAATGATAATAGAGTTGGAAGAGACCCCAAGAGCTATGCAGTCCAACCCTTTAAGATAGATAGATAACAGAATAACTATTATACTATTACCCATTAATAATAATAATAATAATAATAATAATAATAATAATGATAATAGAGTTGGAAGAGACCCCAAGAGCTATGCAGTCCAACCCTTTAAGATAGATAGATAAGAGAATAACTATTATACTATTACCCATTAATAATAATAATAATAATAATGATAATAGAGTTGGAAGAGACCCCAAGAGCTATCTAGTCCAACCCTTTAAGATAGATAGATAATAGAATAACTATAATACTATTACCCATTAATAATAATAATAATAATAATAGAGTTGGAAGAGACCACAACGGCCATCCAGTCCAACCCTTTAAGATAAATATAGATAAACTCTTATACTATTACCCATTCTTATAAATAATAATAATAATAATAATAATAATAGAAGAGTTGGAAGAGACCCCAAGGGCCATCCAGATATAGATAGAATAACTATTATATTGTTACCAATTGTCATAAATAATAATAATAATAATAATAATTTCATTGTACCTAGGGAGTTATAGCACTCAGATGTTTAAAAAAGGAAATATTTCCAAGTACAGGTTGAACATCCCTTAATATCCAGGAAGCCAAGAAGAACGAAAGAAGCGCATACGCAAAGACAGTGGCCTCCAAAAGAAGTCTCACTTCTGTTTGTCCCTCAGCCGCTTCGGGATCACCTCCGCCGGGGTCCAGGTATCCTTCAAGGCAAGGTGGGAAAATACAAAATTAAAAGATAACCATCATAATAATATCATCATTGTAGTTCAATAAATAATAACAATAATAATAACATCATTGGAGCTCAATAATAATAATAACAATACTATCATCATTGGAGTTCAATAATAATAATAATAATAATAATAATAATAATAATAATAATAATATCATTGGAGCATAATAATAATAATAATAATAATAATAATAATAATAATAATAATAATAATAATAATAATACCATCATTGGAACTTAATAATAATAATAATAATGGAGTTCAATAATAATAATAATGATAATACTATCATCATTGGAGCTCAATAATAACAATACTATCATCATTGGAGCTCAATAATAATAATAATAATAATAATAATAATAATAATAATAATAATATAATTGGAGCTCAATAATAATAGTAATAATAATAATACTATCATCATTGGAGCTCAATAATAATAACAATACCATCATCATCGGAGCTTAATAAATAATAATAATAATAATAATAATAATAATAATAATAATAATGGAGCTCAATAATAATAACAATTCTATCATCATTGGAGCTCAATAATAATAATAACTATACTATCATCATTGGAGCTCAATAACAACAACAACAATAATATAATCATTGGAGCTCAATAAAATAATAATAATAATAATAATACTAACATCATTGGAGCTCAATAATAATAATAATAATAATCGGCACATACATCACACAGTCCTAGACACTTGGGAAGTGTTGGGCTTGTGATTTTGTGATACGAAATCCAGCATATCTATCTTGTTTGCTGTGTCATAATAAAATAATAACAATAATAATATCATCATTTGAGCTCTACTATTATGATGATGATTATTATTTCTACTACTACTCTGGGACTTCCGAATTCAGACTGACAGTTTTGGAGCACAATACTCCCGACCTCACAATTGTGTTAAAAGACGAGGTATGAGTCGTCGATGTTGCAATCCCAGGCGACAGCAGGATTGAAGAAAAGCAACTGACGTGACACAAGGATTTAAAGATCGAGCTGCAAGGACTCTGGCACAAGCCAGTCAAGGTGGTGCCAGTGGTGATCGGCGCACTGGGCCGATCACCCTCAATCGGGTGGCCTTTTACTGATAAAATCACGCAAAAGGCCACCCGATTCAGATCTGCACGCATTATTAGCCCAATAATTCCCCTGTTTCTTGGCTCACCGGGTCCACGAAGGGGATCCCGAAGGTGTCGTAGGCGAAAAACAGCAGCTCTTTTTCCAACAGGCTTCGCCTCCGGTAGACCTGGACATTCTGAAAAGGGAGGATGTTGTGTATTTATTGTCTGTGGTTTGCTCTTCTCCACGCTTCACACGCAGGACCGGCAACAGGAGGAGGCCATGCTCACCTCCCTGGGATGTATGTTTTTCGCCAGCTGCTCTCCAAGCACCGCGGTGTAATAGGCCAGGTTCTGGTTCATGACTTCATCGTTGGGGAAAAAGAGCAGGAACGTCTTGGCGCACTCAATGGCCTTCTCGTAGTCACCGCCTGCAAAGGGGAGACAGGCCCATTCATTTGTAAGTTGGATGTTTGTAACTCAGGGACTGCCTGTATTATTATTATTATTATTATTATTATTATTTCATATCAATTATGTGTGTGTGTGTGTATATATATATATATATATATATATAAAAGGAAAATAGATATATTATTTTATATCAATTATTGTATATTTATGTATTTTAAACATGCATATTGATATATTTTACATATCAGGTGAGACTTTTTATCAAAAGGATTATTAGTAATTAGCTTATTTTAAAAAGCGATTCCTGACCGAAGTACAGTAGAGTCTCACTTATCCAACACTCGCTTATCCAACATTCTGGATTATCCAACGCATTTTTGTAGTCAATGCTTTCAATATATCATGATATTTTGGTGCTAAATTCATAAATACAGTAATTACTATATAGCATTACTGTGTACTGAACTACTTTTTCTGACAAATTTGTTGTTTAACATGATGTTTTGGTCCTTAATTTGTGAAATCATAACTTAATTTGATGTTTAATAGGCTTATCCTTAATCCCTCCTTATTATCCAACATATTCGCTTATCCAACATTCTGCCGGCCCGGTTATGTTGGATAAGTGAGACTCTACTGTAGAAGGAAAAGGGCGCCCCCTGGTGGAGAAAGATAATGGTCAAAAAGGATCCCATTCTAGCACTTCGATGCCACTTTTAAGTGTCACAAATTTTGCAAATTCTGTCTCACTCCAAAGGGAAAACAATGAGTGCATGAATAGTAATAACAATAATATTTATTATTATTATTAAAATGTGTATTATTACTATTAATATTATTAATAATAGGTATTATTATTACAGTAGAGTCTCACATATCCAAGCTAAACGGGCCGGCAGAAGCTTGGAAAGCGCATAACTTGGATAATAAGGAGGGATTAAGGAAAAGCCTATTAAACATCAAATTAGGTTATTATTTTAGAAATTAAGCACCAAAACATCATGTTATACAACAAATTTGGCAGAAAAAGTAGTTCAGTACGCAGTAATGTTATGTCGTAATTACTGCATTTAAGAATTTAGCACCAAAATATCACAATATATTGAAAACATTGACTACAAAAATGGCTTGGATAATCCAGGCTTGGATAAGTGAGACTCTACTGTATTACTATTCATTTACTCAATGTTGTAATATTATTTATTATTAATAATAATAAAATTACGTATTATTATTATTATTATTACTATTCATTTACTCAATGTTATTCCTTTGGCGTGAGATGGAATTTGCAAAATTTGTGACACTTAAAGTGGTAATAATTGCAATATAGTGTTATAGTACAATATAGTAATACATTATGCTTATATTGTGCTATACGAATAATATAATATATTGCATGTACGCATAACTTGAAAGCCACCCTGAGTCCCTTTCAGGGTGAGACGGGCGGGATATAAATGTTGCTAATAAATAATTAAATAATAATAATAATAATAGGGGCTTTTCTCTCCAACAGAAAGACTCAAAGAGGCTTACATTAAAAGCTTTTCAGTAGAAAATCTACAAATATTTATTTGTTTAATACATTTATATCCCGCCCTTCTCACCCCAAAGGGGACTCAGAGTGGTTTACAAATTAAATTTACATACAATATTATATTATTAGCACAGCACAATACTGGCAATAAATTACTATATTGTACTATATAAATATATTATAGTACATGTAATATATAATATATAAACAATATATTATTACTATTATATTGTATTACAAAATAATATTATTAGTATTATATGCATATGCAATATATTATAATATTATATAATATTGTAAATTATATTGTATATATGTATATACAAACATCAGGTTTGCTAGCAATCCAAGAGGCGGGGATAATATTTGTGGGCCCGTCTACACTGCAGAGTTAACACAGTTTGGTTCCGTTATCAACTTGAGGGCACGTGGGCACCCCAAAGGGGGAAAGGGAGTGCGGCAAAGCCTCCCGCTCGACTCACTGTTGTAGTACGCGAACTGGAGGTAGTTGAAATGCGACGGGAGGAAGTCTTCGAGGGGTTTGTCTCGCCCCGGTTGGGAGGCCAGCTCCGTGGCGCAGCTCTGCTTGCAGCTCAAGACTTGCATGTAATGGTCTGGAAAAAGGAAGGCGAATGATGGGGAGTCCGACCCAGATTCCATCAACAATATGATCAAAGCACTCCCGACAGATGGCCATCCATTCCTTCAAGTTGGACCAATTGCTCACCAGCCATGGCTTGGTACAGGTCGGCCGCGTATTCCAAATAGTTGTATCCTTCGTAATCGTACGGCCCTTCGCAAAGGGCCCGGCACTCCGCGTCGGCCTCCCAATAGGCCTCCAGTGCCTTTTCCAGGTGCAAGACGGCCGCCTGGGGTTGCTCCTCCGTGTAATAGCCGACTCCCAAGCGGAATTCCTCCTGTGGAAAAAGCCACAAGAGAGAGGGTGTCCCACATAGCCCATAGTGTGGGTATACCCTATGATAGAGGCCACGGCACTCCTACCATGTGCGGCTTGGCTTCCAGGTCCACAAAATCCGAGTCCTTGACACCGGCCATCATCTGGTAGTAATCCAGGTTCTGCTTCATCTCCATGTGATCCGGATTGGCCACAAAGAAGGTGTGGGCAGCCGCCACGGCTTTGTCGAGCTTGTTCATCTGAGCAGAAAACGAAAAGCCTTGCGATGAGTATACTTATTTGCATTTTGTGTGTTTTTCAAATGTATTTGACGGTGCAGATTAACTCAACCAGAGAAGCCAGCCATAGCAGAGCACTTGATGAACCAACCTGGACGGAGCATATTATTGGAGAACACAGAAATGCTGGACCACTCTCACAACCACAGAGAAGCCATTGAAATCCACAAGCATGGGGACAATCCCAACAGAAAGGACAAAACCGTGAACATGAACACAATCTTTATTAGAATTAAGATCGCATATCGCACTCTGCACTTGCCCTATAAGCCTTATATATCACCTGTCACATCAGCACTTTTAATCTTGTACCCATTACTCTGGCCCGGCCCAGTTCTATTGTGTTTTAGCGTATTGTTATTGCTTGTGGTTTATACTGTTTTAATTCTTTTAATTGCCTTTGTTTGTATTGTTATATTGTGTGTTGAGGCCTTGGCCTTTGTAAGCCGCATCGAGTCCTTCGGGAGATGCTAGCGGGGTACAAATAAAGTTTAATAATAATAATAATAATAATAATAATAATCTGGCTACCAGTATTTTAAAAAGTCTAAAATCGAGACAGTAAATAAAGAGTAACACTGAGAAAACAGAAAATTCCAGGCAGGAAACAATCAGGGATGGCTAACATCTCCTAACAAAGGATTCCCCCAGGCTGGAAGCAGCCAGGCTTTGAAACTGCAAGGCCATTCAATGCTTATCAAGCTGACCAATGGCAACATTCATACTAGCCTCCAACAGTCACAACAGTCACAGTCACAAGAATACACCTGGAGGATACATCTTTCTTTGGCTGCATGGCCATATTTCCATTCTCCTACTCACAGGGATATAAACCCTACTAGCCTAGTTACCAACAGACCTCACAACCTCTGAGGATGCCTGCCATAGATGTGGGTGAAACGTCAGGAGAGAGTGCTTCTGGAACATAGCCAGGCAGCCAGGCAAACTCACAGCTAGGATGTTTACAATGTGTCTGTTTTGTTAGATATTGTAGCCTCTGTTTTTGTTTTGTCTCTTGTATACAAAAGGTAGCAACAAAATATGCATTTTGCTTCTGAGTCCCTTCGGGGAGAGAGGGCTGGTTATAAATAAAGTCTTATCATTATTGCTATTATTATTATTCTGAGGCAGCGATGGAAGGCAAGCAAAGGCTCCTCAGACTCTGGGTCTGAAACCTGAGACCATCTGGAAGCCAGGGATTTGTTGCAGCCCCTTCTTCTTCCCTACGTGGCACATTGGCCCCTCCTTAGGAAAGAGCCGGAGAGGGAAAGTAAAGAGCCGAGAAAGGGAAAAAAGGAGGAGAATGTCCGAGGGACTCAGAGTGGCTTACAGTTTGGCCACTTCGGTGCCACACTGCGAGTGCAAAGTGTATAAATACAATAATGATACAAATCAAGGCACATTGAACATAAAATACAAGACCAAATCACACAAAGCACAACAATGTCCGGAAGTAAGATACAAATAAAAAAAAAATACGAGTGCGAAGCATATAAATACAAAAGGATACAAATCAAAGCACATTGAACATACAATACAAGACCAAAAAAAAATCACACAAAGCACAACAATGTCTGGAAGTAAGATACAAATAAAAAAATACGAGTGTGAAGCATATAAATATGATACAATACAAATCAAAGCACATTGAACATAAAATACAAGACCAAAAAAAAAAAAATCACACAAAGCACAACAATGTCCGGAAATAAATACATATTGAGCATTGAAAAACAATTCCAATCATTGTGGAGAGTCATCAAATTAAATAATATATTTTATTTAATTTAATGATAGGGGGTTTTTTTTGTCAGGAGCGATTTGAGGAGAATGAGCAGATGATAGGTGAAGTGGCCAGGTGAAGTGGCCCACCTCTGGGATGTCACTGAGATGGAAAAGGCGGCCTTGCCTCTGAGGGAAACACAGTAAGGCCTCAAGAAGAGTGTGAGAGAGAAGGCCCCGTTGCCATGGAGACATTGTGAGAGCACCATTGCCATGGAGGCACTGTGAGGGAGAAAAGGAAGGCCGCGTTGCCATGGTGACACTGTGAGGGAGAAATAGACAGCCCAGTTGCCATTAAGACACTGTGAGGAGAAAGAGAGAGAGAAGGCCATGGAGACACTGTGAGGGGGGGAGAGGAAGGAAGTGCCATGGGACACTGTGAGAGGCCCGCGTTGCCATGGAGACACTGTTAGAAGGTTGCGTTGCCATGGAGACACTGTTAGGAGATAGGCCGCATTGCCATGGAGACAATGTGTCTGTGAGAGAGAAGACCGCGTTGCCATGGAGACACTGTGAGGGCGAGAGAGAGAAAGCCACGTTGGCATGGAGACACTGTGAGGGAGAGAGAACTAGAGTAGGCCCCGTTGCCATGGAGACACTGTGTGTGTGAGAGAAATAGAGTAGGCCTCGTTGGCATGGAGACACTGTGAGGGAGAGAGAACTAGAGTAGGCCCCGTTGCCATGGAGACACTGTGTGAGAGAGAACTAGAGTAGGCCCCGTTGCCATGGAGACACTGTGTGTGTGAGAGAGAAATAGAGTAGGCCTCGTTGGCATGGAGACCCTGTGAGGGAGAGAGAACTAGAGTAGGCCCCGTTGCCATGGAGACACTGTGTGTGAGAGAGAACTAGAGTAGGCCCCGTTGCCATGGAGACCCTGTGAGGGAGGGGAGTAAACCCACCTTGAAGTAGGCGACCTGGAGGTAGTTGTAGGGGCTCCTCTTGCGGAACTCGAGCTCGGCCTCCTCGCCCAGCTGGAAGCGCGAGGCGCCCCCGAGCGGGAGGAGGCCCCGGCGGAGGCAGGCGGCGCGGCGGAGGAGGCGGCGGAAGGCCAGCAGCGGGTCCCGCTCCTCCTCGGCGCCCCAGGGCTCCTCCTCCGCGCAGCCGCGCCGGGAGGCCGCCGTCCGGGCCCGGTGCCCCTCCCGCGCCCGCAGCGCCCGCTCCATGGACAGGATGACGGAGGCCCACTCGCCGCGGGAGTAGGCCTCCGCCCCCGAGGAGAGCAGCGCGTCCGCCGAAGGCTGGGCCCACGACGAGGCCGAGGCCGCGGAGGAGGCGGCGAGGAGCAGCAGCGGGAGCAGGCCCGCCATGGCTGAAGAGAGAGAGAGAGAGAGAGAGAGAGAAGCCACGCCCCCGCCAACAGTCAGTCAGGGAGGCCACGCCCCCTTAGAGGAGTCTAGGCCCGTTAGGATGGAGAGATGGATCTAAGACACGCCCCCTTGATCAAGCCACACCCACTCAATAGGAGTCTAGGCCCGTTAGGATGGATAGAGGGATCTAAGACACGCCCCCTTGGTCAAGACACGCCCACTCAATAAGAGTCTTTAGGCCCGTTAGGATGGAGAGATGGATCTAAGACACGCCCCTTTGTTCAAGCCACGCCCACTCGATAGGAGTCTTTAGGCCCGTTAGGATGGAGAGAGATGGATCTAAGTCACGCCCCTTGATCAAGCCACACCCACTCAATAAGGAGTCTTTAGGCCCGTTAGGATGGAGATGGATCTAAGACACGCCCCTTTGTTCAAGCCACGCCCACTCGATAGGAGTCTTTAGGCCCGTTAGGATGGAGAGAGGGATCTAAGTCACGCCCCCTTGATCAAGCCACGCCCACTCAATAGGAGTCTTCAAGCCTCAATTAGAATGGAGAGAAGCCACGCCCCGCCGCCAAGGACACGCCCCTTTCAACACATTCCTTAAAAGAAACCACGCCCCAGCAAAACATGCCTTTAGGGTGACCACGCCTCTTAGATCAAGCCACGCCCCATTCAATAGGAAACTTTGGGCCCGCCTTTACCTTAGGTAACATTGGAGGCCACGCCCTCTTATTCAAATCCCTTCTCCAGGGTCCTCCACGATTGGCCCAATCTCATAACACTCTGACTCCTCATTGGAGGACGAAGGACTCTGCCCCGCCTCCCGTCTTCTGATTGGCCTTCTATCTTTTCTCCCAGAGAGAGCAATGGCGGCGGCTCGGTCAGAAACGCGGTCCGGCGCGGAAGGTTCCGGGAAGGAGAGTTCCGCGCTGGCCGAACGAGGCCCTTTGGAGTCCTTCCAATTGACGCCCGCCGCCAGGAAGGTGCCCGCTTTGGAGTTGGTAGCTCTGGCGGAAGAAGTGGAGAAGGTGGGTGCCGAGGCCTGGGCAGAGTCTCCCAGGACTCTTGATTATTTTGATTAGCACTGAAGAGCCTTGCAGCTTCAAAGCCTGGCTGCTTCCTGCCCTGGGAGTGAGGGGGGGGGGTGTCGAGTAAATAAAGCACACCACTCAGGAAAAACAAAGAAATTCCAGTCAGGAAACAATCAGGGCCAGCTAACACCTCCCAACAAAGGATCCCACCCAGGCAGGAAGCAGCCAGGCTTTGAAGCTGCAAGGCTGTTGTGTCAGAAGAGCTAGTGAGGGTTTGCTGATTATGTAACTTCTTCAAGGAATCTCTGATAGCTAGTTGTATAACAGCTTCTGAATACGTAATTGTTGCGCAATCTTTCTATGTAAAAATGTACTTAATAGGAGCGAGTTCATAACATACATATATGCAATATAATTTACAATAATATATATTATTATAACATATTGTATATGCACATAATATTAATAATACTATTTTGTAATACAATATAATACTAATAATACAATATAATAATATTCTATATTATATATTACATGTAATATTATTAGCAATATTACAATATATAGATATAGTACAATATGGTAATTTATTATTTATTATGCTAATATAATATTGTATGTGAATTTAATTTGTAAGCCGCTCTGAGTCCCCTTCGGGGTGAGAAGGGCGGGATATAAATGTATTAACTAAATAAATAATAAATAAACAAAACCACTGGACCAGATGCCACCAAATTTGGCCACATGCAGCTTCAAAGGCAGGCAGCTTCCTCACCAGAGGGATCCTCCATTATCCAACTTAAATACCACTGAACAGCCTTGCAGCTTCAAAGCCAGGCTGCTTCCTAACCACAGGGATCCTAACGACCAGACTATGCCACAGCAACACGTGGCTGGGCACAGCTAATAATAATAATAATAATTATTATTATTATTATTAGACACTTGGGAAGTGTTCGACTTGTGGTTTTGTGAAACGAAATCCAGCATGTCTATCTTGTTTGCTGTGTCATGCAACATCGTTGTGTCAATAATAATAATAATAATAATAATGATGATGATGATGATGTCATTATTATTATTATTATATTATTATAATAATAATAGTTTGCTGTGTCATATAATAATAATAATAATAATAATAATAATAATAATAATAATAATAATAATAATACACTATTTATGTTCCACTTATGGAGGGACTCACGGTGTATTTATTTTTTCCTTTCTTTCTTTCTCTCTTTTGAGGCTGATGATTTTGTCCGCGCGAATGCCTGCAACCGGTTGACCGTCATCGCCGAACAGATCCGGTACTTGCAAGAACAAGCCAGGAAGGTAAAATTGGGCTGAGATCTGGATCTCTAGGATCTGGCCATAATAATAACAATAATAATGTATTTTTGTTGTTGTTGGCACTGAAATTAGGGTGTGCGTCCTAGACACTTGGGAAGTGTTCGACTTGAGATTTTGTGAAACAAAATCCAGCATGTCTATCTTGTTTGCTGTGTCATAAAATAAAATAATAATAATAAATACTAATATTATGATATACTAATAATATATATTGTGTATACATATAATATTGATAATATTATGATGTAATACAATATAATAAAAATTATTATAATTGTACATTTATATTATATGTAATATTACTAATATTACAATATACTGCTATAGTACAATATAGTAATACAGTAGAGTCTCACTTATCCAAGCTAAACAGGCCGGCAGAAGCTTGGATAAGCGAATATCTTGGATAATAAGGAGATATTAAGGAAAAGCCTATTAAACATCAAATTAGGTTATGATTATACAAATTAAGCACCAAAACATCGTGTTATACAACACATTTGACAGAAAAAGTAGTTCAATACGCAGTAATGTTATGTTGTAATTATTGTATTTACGAATTTAGCACCAAAATATCACAATGTATTGAAAACATTGACTACAAAAATGCATTGGATAATCCAGAGGCTTGGATAAGCGAGGCTTGGATGAGACCCTCCTGTATATAATACTTATATTGTGCTATGTTAATAATATAATATAACTAGTAAGCCGTCCTGAGTCCCCTTTGGGGTGAGAAGGGCGGGATATAAATGTTGTTAATTAATAATAATAATAATAATAATAATAATAATAATAATAATAATAATAGAATGAAAGCACTTCTGCTGCCATGGCTCGATGTGATGGGACATTGGGATTTGTAGTCAAGGCCATGGAATTGTGTGAGTTGTAGTTTGGGGAGGTATCGAAAGTCTCGGCCAGAGAAGGCTTTGTTGAATGACAGATCCCAGGATTCCATCGCATTGAGTGGTATCAAACTGTGTTAATTCCGCAATGTAGACGTCCCTCTGGCTCTTTCTAGGTCCTGGAGGCCGCCAGCCGCGACGCCGACTTGCACCACGTCTCCTGCAACTTTGTGAAGCGGCCGGGCAGCGTCTACTTCCTCTACAAGCGGGGCAACGGCCAGCGCTACCTCTCCATGCTTTCGCCAAAGGTCAGGAACAATGGGACCCCCAGAGTTTACTCAGGCTCCTTTTGCGTTGGTTGTACTTGACGGGCGCTTCTCTCCTTCCAGGAATGGGGGTCCAGCTGCCCCAGCGAGTTCCTCGGGGCCTTCAAACTCCAGCCGGACATGTCCTGGACCCCTTGGGAGGACATCGAGGCCCGCGACGCCGAGCTCAACGTCCTGGAGAAGCTGCTCAACCAGCCGGCCGACACCTTCCGCGGCCTTACCATGTGAAATGTGTTATTTGCTTCATCAAGGTTCCAGATCCCAAAGAGTTGCAAGGGACCCTTAAGGGCCATCCAGTCCAACCCTCTCCTCCTTCCAAGGAAAACATCAAAACCCTCCCGACAGATGGCCATCCAGCCTCCAGAGAAAGAATCATAGAATCCTAGAGATGGAAGAGAACCACAAGGACCGTCGCTTCCAACCCCATTTTGCCACCATTAAACCCCTCCTGACAGATGGCCATCCAGCCTCCAGAGAAGGAATCCTAGAATCCTAGAGCTGAAAGAAAACCACAAGGGACATCCCTTCCTACCTTATAACCACCATTAAATCCCTCCTGACAGATGGCCATCCACCTCCAGAGGAAGTGAGGAAATTCTTCCTCATGTTCAGGTGAAATAATAATAATAATAATAATAATAATAATAATAATATTGGAGACAATAGACATTGACAAAATTACGATCTGCCAACTGCAAAAGGCCACCTTACTGGGATCTACACGCATCATCCGAAAATACATCACAGAGTCCTAGACACTTGGGAAGTGTTCGACTTGTGGTTTTGTGAAACGAAATCCAGCATATCTATCTTGTTTGCTGTGTCATACAACGCCGTTGTGTCAATAATAATAATAATAATAATAATAATAATAATGAATTATAGAATACTAAATTTGCAAGAAAGCCACAAGGGCCATTCCTTCCAATCCCATTTTGCCACCATCAAATCCCTCCTGACAGATGGACATCCAACTCCAAGTGAGGAAATTCTTCCTCATGTTCACATGAAATAATAATAATAATAATAATAATGAGGAATCATAGAATGCTAAAGTTACAAGAAAGCCACAAGGGCCGTTGCTTCCAACCCCATTCAGCCACCATCAAATCCCTCCTGACAGATGGCCATCCACCTCTAGAGGAAGTGAGGAAATTCTTCCTCATGTTCAGGTGAAATAATAATAATAATAATAATAATAATAATAATAATAATAATAATAAGGAATTATAGAATACTAAAGTTGCAAGAAAGCCACAAGGGCAATCCCAACCCCATTCAGCCACCATCAAATGCCTCCTGACAGATAGCCATCCACCTCCAGAGGAAGTGAGGAGATTCTTCCTCACGTTCACATGAAATAATAATAATATAATAATAACATAATGGAGGACACCATCGAATCCCTCCTGACAGATGGCCATCCACCTCCAGAGGAAGTGAGGAGATTCTTCCTCACGTTCACATGAAATAATAATAATAACAATAATAACATAATGGAGGACACCATCGAATCCCTCCTGACAGATGGCTATCCACCTCCAGAGGAAGTGAGGAGATTCTTCCTCACGTTCACATGAAATAATAACAATAATAACATAATGGAGGACACCATCAAATCCCTCCTGACAGATGGCCATCCACCTCCAGAGGAAGTGAGGAGATTCTTCCTCACGTTCACATGAAATAATAACAATAATAACATAATGGAGGACACCATCGAATCCCTCCTGACAGATGGCTATCCACCTCCAGAGGAAGTGAGGAGATTCTTCCTCACGTTCACATGAAATAATAACAATAATAACATAATGGAGGACACCATCAAATCCCTCCTGACAGATGGCCATCCACCTCCAGAGGAAGTGAGGAGATTCTTCCTCACGTTCACATGAAATAATAATAATAACATAATGGAGGACACCATCGAATCCCTCCTGACAGATGGCCATCCACCTCCAAGTGAGGAAATTCTTCCTCATGTTCAAGTGAAATAATAATACAGTAGATTCTCACTTATCCAAAACTTGCTTATCCAACTTTCTAGATTATCCAACGTATTTTTGTAGTCAATGTTTTCAATACATCGTGATATTTTGGTGCTAAATTCGTAAATACAGTAATTACTACATAGCATTACTGCCTATTGAACTACTTTTTCTGTCAAATTGGTTTTATAACATGATGTTTTGATGCTTCATTTGTAAAATCAAAACGTAATTTGATGTTTAATAGGCTTTTCCTTAATCCCTCCTTATTATCCAACATATTCGCTTATCCAACGTTCTGCCGGCCCGTTTATGTTGGATAAGTGAGACTCTACAGTAATAATAATGATAATAATAATCCCATTCTGCCATAACGGAGGACACCATCGAATCTCTCCTGACTGATGGCCATCCACCTCCAGAGGAAGTTGGGAAGTTCTTCCTTATGTTCAGGTGAAATAATAATATAATAATAATAATAATAATAATAATAATACAACTTTATTTCTGCCCCGCCACTATCTATCTCCCAAAAGGACTTACAAAGCACTTGTAATGTATACAGACAGTGCAGTAAATATCAACAGAAAACCTAATTTACATCAATGCATAAAACAATGCCGCAATAAAATCAATCAATCCTAAAATAAGATCTCCTTTCCTGTCCTTTGAAGCCTACCGAGTCTCCAGGGCTATTTTCATTCACTAAGCAAAGACCGACAAAGAGGCGTGGCCAGAAGAAGCCACGCCCCCGGAGCAAGACAGGAAGAGATATGGGAGGGACAAAGAATAAGGAGGGGGCGTGGCTAGAGAAGGTCCCGCCCCGGGGGCGAAGAGAAGGATGGGAAGCAAAAAGACATAGGAGGCGTGGCCAGAGGAGAGGAGAGGGGCGTGGCTAGACATAGCGCAAGACTAGGAAGAGAGAAGTGGGAGGGGCGTGGCTAGAGGAGGCCCCGCCCCACGGGCAAAGAGAAGAAAGCTGGAGTAGCAGAGAAGGAAGAGGGGGCGTGGCTAGACATAGGGCAAGAGAAGAAAAGTAGGAGGGGCGAAGAGGGAGGGGCGTGGCTAGAGGAGACCCCGCCCCAATGGCAAAGAAGAAAGCTGGAGTAGCAGAGAAGGAAGAGGGGGCGTGGCTAGACATAGGGCAAGAGAAGAAAAGTAGGAGGGGCGAAGAGGGAGGGGCGTGGCTAGAGGAGACCCCGCCCCAATGGCAAAGAAGAAAGCTGGAGTAGCAGAGAAGAGGGGGCGTGGCTAGACATTGGGCAAGAGAAGAAAAGTAGGAGGGGCGAAGAGGGAGGGGCGTGGCTAGAGGAGACCCCGCCCCAATGGCAAAGAAGAAAGCTGGAGTAGAAGAGGAGGCGTGGCTAGAATGGGGCAAGACTAGGAAGAGAGAAGTAGGAGGGGCGTGGCTAAAGGAGGCCCCGCCCCAATGGCAAAGAAGAAAGCTGGAGTAGCAGAGAAGGAAGAGGGGGCGTGGCTAGACATAGGGCAAGAGAAGAAAAGTAGGAGGGGCGAAGAGGGAGGGGCGTGGCTAGAGGAGACCCCGCCCCAATGGCAAAGAAGAAAGCTGGAGTAGCAGAGAAGGAAGAGGGGGCGTGGCTAGACATAGGGCAAGAGAAGAAAAGTAGGAGGGGCGAAGAGGGAGGGGCGTGGCTAGAGGAGACCCCGCCCCAATGGCAAAGAAGAAAGCTGGAGTAGCAGAGAAGGAAGAGGGGGCGTGGCTAGACATAGGGCAAGAGAAGAAAAGTAGGAGGGGCGAAGAGGGAGGGGCGTGGCTAGAGGAGACCCCGCCCCAATGGCAAAGAAGAAAGCTGGAGTAGCAGAGAAGGAAGAGGGGGCGTGGCTAGACATAGGGCAAGAGAAGAAAAGTAGGAGGGGCGAAGAGGGAGGGGCGTGGCTAGAGGAGACCCCGCCCCAATGGCAAAGAAGAAAGCTGGAGTAGCAGAGAAGGAAGAGGGGGCGTGGCTAGACATAGGGCAAGAGAAGAAAAGTAGGAGGGGCGAAGAGGGAGGGGCGTGGCTAGAGGAGACCCCGCCCCAATGGCAAAGAAGAAAGCTGGAGTAGCAGAGAAGGAAGAGGGGGCGTGGCTAGACATAGGGCAAGAGAAGAAAAGTAGGAGGGGCGAAGAGGGAGGGGCGTGGCTAGAGGAGACCCCGCCCCAATGGCAAAGAAGAAAGCTGGAGTAGCAGAGAAGAGGGGGCGTGGCTAGACATTGGGCAAGAGAAGAAAAGTAGGAGGGGCGAAGAGGGAGGGGCGTGGCTAGAGGAGACCCCGCCCCAATGGCAAAGAAGAAAGCTGGAGTAGAAGAGGAGGCGTGGCTAGAATGGGGCAAGACTAGGAAGAGAGAAGTAGGAGGGGCGTGGCTAAAGGAGGCCCCGCCCCAATGGCAAAGAAGAAAGCTGGAGTAGCAGAGAAGGAAGAGGGGGCGTGGCTAGACATAGGGCAAGAGAAGAAAAGTAGGAGGGGCGAAGAGGGAGGGGCGTGGCTAGAGGAGACCCCGCCCCAATGGCAAAGAAGAAAGCTGGAGTAGCAGAGAAGAGGGGGCGTGGCTAGACATTGGGCAAGAGAAGAAAAGTAGGAGGGGCGAAGAGGGAGGGGCGTGGCTAGAGGAGACCCCGCCCCAATGGCAAAGAAGAAAGCTGGAGTAGAAGAGGAGGCGTGGCTAGAATGGGGCAAGACTAGGAAGAGAGAAGTAGGAGGGGCGTGGCTAAAGGAGGCCCCGCCCCAATGGCAAAGAAGAAAGCTGGAGTAGCAGAGAAGGAAGAGGGGGCGTGGCTAGACATTGGGCAAGAGAAGAAAAGTAGGAGGGGCGAAGAGGGAGGGGCGTGGCTAGAGGAGGCCCCGCCCCAAGGGCAAAGAGAAGAAAGCTGGAGTAGCAGAGAAGAGGGGGCGTGGCTAGACATTGGGCAAGAGAAGAAAAGTAGGAGGGGCGAAGAGGGAGGGGCGTGGCTAGAGGAGACCCCGCCCCAATGGCAAAGAAGAAAGCTGGAGTAGCAGAGAAGGACGAGGGGGCGTGGCTAGACATAGGGCAAGAGAAGAAAAGTAGGAGGGGCGAAGAGGGAGGGGCGTGGCTAGAGGAGACCCCGCCCCAATGGCAAAGAAGAAAGCTGGAGTAGCAGAGAAGGAAGAGGGGCGTGGCTAGACATAGGGCAAGAGAAGAAAAGTAGGAGGGGCGAAGAGGGAGGGGCGTGGCTAGAGGAGACCCCGCCCCAATGGCAAAGAAGAAAGCTGGAGTAGCAGAGAAGAGGGGGCGTGGCTAGACATTGGGCAAGAGAAGAAAAGTAGGAGGGGCGAAGAGGGAGGGGCGTGGCTAGAGGAGACCCCGCCCCAATGGCAAAGAAGAAAGCTGGAGTAGCAGAGAAGGAAGAGGGGGCGTGGCTAGACATAGGGCAAGAGAAGAAAAGTAGGAGGGGCGAAGAGGGAGGGGCGTGGCTAGAGGAGACCCCGCCCCAATGGCAAAGAAGAAAGCTGGAGTAGCAGAGAAGAGGGGGCGTGGCTAGACATTGGGCAAGAGAAGAAAAGTAGGAGGGGCGAAGAGGGAGGGGCGTGGCTAGAGGAGACCCCGCCCCAATGGCAAAGAAGAAAGCTGGAGTAGAAGAGGAGGCGTGGCTAGAATGGGGCAAGACTAGGAAGAGAGACGTAGGAGGGGCGTGGCTAAAGGAGGCCCCGCCCCAATGGCAAAGAAGAAAGCTGGAGTAGCAGAGAAGGAAGAGGGGGCGTGGCTAGACATAGGGCAAGAGAAGAAAAGTAGGAGGGGCGAAGAGGGAGGGGCGTGGCTAGAGGAGACCCCGCCCCAATGGCAAAGAAGAAAGCTGGAGTAGCAGAGAAGAGGGGGCGTGGCTAGACATTGGGCAAGAGAAGAAAAGTAGGAGGGGCGAAGAGGGAGGGGCGTGGCTAGAGGAGACCCCGCCCCAATGGCAAAGAAGAAAGCTGGAGTAGAAGAGGAGGCGTGGCTAGAATGGGGCAAGACTAGGAAGAGAGAAGTAGGAGGGGCGTGGCTAAAGGAGGCCCCGCCCCAATGGCAAAAAAGAAAGCTGGAGTAGCAGAGAAGGAAGAGGGGGCGTGGCTAGACATTGGGCAAGAGAAGAAAAGTAGGAGGGGCGAAGAGGGAGGGGCGTGGCTAGAGGAGGCCCCGCCCCAAGGGCAAAGAGAAGAAAGCTGGAGTAGCAGAGAAGAGGGGGCGTGGCTAGACATTGGGCAAGAGAAGAAAAGTAGGAGGGGCGAAGAGGGAGGGGCGTGGCTAGAGGAGACCCCGCCCCAATGGCAAAGAAGAAAGCTGGAGTAGCAGAGAAGGACGAGGGGGCGTGGCTAGACATAGGGCAAGAGAAGAAAAGTAGGAGGGGCGAAGAGGGAGGGGCGTGGCTAGAGGAGACCCCGCCCCAATGGCAAAGAAGAAAGCTGGAGTAGCAGAGAAGGAAGAGGGGCGTGGCTAGACATAGGGCAAGAGAAGAAAAGTAGGAGGGGCGAAGAGGGAGGGGCGTGGCTAAAGGAGGCCCCGCCCCAATGGCAAAGAAGAAAGCTGGAGTAGCAGAGAAGGAAGAGGGGGCGTGGCTAGACATTGGGCAAGAGAAGAAAATTAGGAGGGGCGAAGAGGGAGGGGCGTGGCTAGAGGAGACCCCGCCCCAATGGCAAAGAAGAAAGCTGGAGTAGAAGAGGAGGCGTGGCTAGAATGGGGCAAGACTAGGAAGAGAAAAGTAGGAGGGGCGTGGCTAAAGGAGGCCCCGCCCCAATGGCAAAGAAGAAAGCTGGAGTAGCAGAGAAGGAAGAGGGGGCGTGGCTAGACATTGGGCAAGAGAAGAAAAGTAGGAGGGGCGAAGAGGGAGGGGCGTGGCTAGAGGAGGCCCCGCCCCAAGGGCAAAGAGAAGAAAGCTGGAGTAGCAGAGGGGGCGTGGCTAGAATGGGGCAAGACTAGGAAAGAGAAGGAGGGGCGTGGCTAGAGGAGGCCCCGCCCCACGGGCAAAGAACTGGAGTAGCAAAGAGAGGGCGTGGCCAGAAAAGTCCCCGCCCTCGGGACATAGCAGGAAGAGGTAGAAAGCCAAGAGAAAGAGGAGGGGGCGTGGCTAGAGAAAGCCCCGCCCCGGAGGCGAAGAGAAGGAAGAGGCAGACGAGGAGGGGGCGTGGCTAGAGAAGGCCCCGCCCAGGGGATGTATAAAAGCGGCACCCGGCTGGGGCGCTGGAGCAGGACGTGAGTGGAGGCGCGTGCGCAGTGGAGCACCTTGGGTAAGGACAGGAAGAGTGAGGAAAAGGAGGAGGAGGGGGGCACGTTTCTAGGGAGGGAGGGAGGGAGGGGGGAAGCGGTTGCCATGGCAGCGTGAGCGCGAGAGAAAGAGGGCCAAGAAAGCAAGATGGAGGGCGCTTCCTGTATCTCTCTGCGTGGGCCTCGGGCGGCCTGAGCGGCGGAGACGGCGCCGGGGAGTCTCCTGAGTCAGGGCTGAGTCACCGGCGAGGCCTCTCGGGGCCAGGGCTGGGTGGGGGGAGGGGCGGAAGTGACGTCAAACCGAGAGAGAGAGGGGGGGAGGTTGCTTAGCAACCAAGGCTCTTCCAAGAATTATCCCCCCTCCCTCACTCTCCTTCTGATAGCATCCCAGTCTCTGTCTCTTTGTAGGCCAGAGATGGACTGAAATGAATTATTCATTGCCTTCTTTATTTCCAGAGTGCCTCTGAGCGCGTCAAGAGCGCAGCCAGGGCCATGTCGGCCACCCTGGAAGGCGGCTACCTGCCCGGGCCTTGCTGCGGAAGAAGGTGAGTCCGCTTCGGCCAACTTGGGCCCTCCGGGCGTTTTGGACTACAACTCCCACAATTCCTAACAGCCGGTAGGCTGTTAGGAATTGTGGGAGTTGTAGTCCAAAACGCCCGGAGGGCCCAAGTTGGCCCGTGCCTGCCTTATCCAAGTATATGTTGTCTATTTTCTGAATGTGCACACACTACGTTATCATCGGCATATTGGAATTGTATATATTGGACTAACAACAACTCTCTTTTCCCCGCAGCCCTTTCTTTGGAGTGGATTCGGGGATCCCGTCAGTAGAAAACAGAAGTAAGTGTCTCCACTTCCTATAATAATTTTCCTATAATAATCTATATTATATAATAATATATAATCTGAGCTTTTTGCACAAGCCCATGCCCAGCCCGCTCTAATTTCTGATCTTATTTATTTATCTGCCCCGAAAGGGACTCAGGGCGGATTACAAGTTAATATTACAATATAATATTGATAATAAAATACATTATTTATCTGCAACGTTTATATCCTACCCGTCTCACCCTGAAAGGGACTCAGAGCGGCTTGCAAGTTAATATTACAATATAATATTGATAATAAAGTAATACAATAATAACACTATTATGATATATATTGTATACAGCACTAATATTATGCTATACTAATACTATATTACATTGTATATACTGGTCCATGAGGTCACGAAGAGCCAGAAACGACTGAGTGAATGAAGAAGAATATACATATAATATATTGTATGTATATATATTATATTATTAGCATAGCACAATATAAGTATAATAATAATAATAATAATAATAATAATAATAATAATATAACTTTATTTTTATATTCTGCCTCCATCTCCCTGCGAGGTCTTGGGGCGGCTAACATGGGGCCAAGCCCAAATATCCCCAATACACAAAATAACAATAAAATGAACATAATAGACATTAAACATTACAAAGATTAAACTAGCATTTGTATATTACTATATTGTACTATACCACTATCACGCAATATTATTATTAATATTACATGTAATATATAATATACAATTATATTTGTGTATTATTATTGTATTTATTATCAATATTATATGTATATTCTTCTTATTCATTCACTCAGTCGTTTCCGGCTCTTTGTGACCTCATGGACCAGTATATACAATATAATATATAAGTATAGCATAATATTAGTATATATTATTATACTGTATATAATATATATTTTAATATTATATAGAATTATTATATTACATTGTTATCTTGCCCATCTTATTCTTGGTTCTGGTTATTGAAGTTTGCCTAGATTCATTTTAATGTTGGTTTTCATATTCTGCTGTTTTGAATTGTTTAATTAAATCATATATATTCTTTATTATGTTCATAAATTTTATACAGAATTTTATACTGTATGGTTTAAAATGTATTTATTGTATTTTGTTAAATTATTCAATTGTTTTAATTGCTTATGTTTTATCTTTTTGTATTGTATATTGGCATTTAATTTTTGCCAGACTTTGAGCCCCCCTGAGTCCCTTCGGGTGAGAAGGGCGGGATAAAAATGAGGGAAATAAATAATAACAATAAATGTGTTTTTAGTTGGTATACGCTGTTGTTGCTGGGTTTGGTCCTGCCTGTGAGCTGCCCTGAGTCCCTTCACGGAGATGGTGGCAGGATATAATAATAATAATAATATTGGAAACAACAGACATTGACAAAATTACGCTCTGCCAACTGCAAAAGGCCACCCAACTGGGATCTGCGCGCATCATCCGAAAATACATCACACAGTCCTAGACACTTGGGAAGTGTTCGACTTATGATTTTGTGATACGAAATCCAGCATATCTATCTTGTTTGCTGTGTCATTAATAATAATAATAATAATAATAATAATAATAATAATAATATGGAAGTTTAATTGCACTATTATTGGCCTTCATTAATAATAATAACAACTTCTTCCCTCTGGGGAAAGAGGGCAGTCTAGAAATTTATTATTATGTGTATATTTATGTTTGATGTTTTTATAGCTTTAATCGTTTAATCTAGAGTTATATGTTTTTGATTTTTTTTGTTTTTGATTTAGACATGTGATATATTTTTATACATTGAATGTTTATTATTTATTTATTACAACATTTATATCCCGCCCTTCTCACCCAACAGGGGACTCAGGGCGGCTTACAATAAAACACAAATATAAAACCTGTACAATACACTATAAATCAGTTAAATATTAACTTACATAAAACATTCATAAAACGCATTATAAAATACAGATAGGCATGTTCAAGTTTAAAAGACTGGGTCTGTCAATTGAGTTCCAGCGTACATAATAGTAATAAATGTTGCCATTTATTATGTTGTAAACCGCTTTGAAGTCCCCCCAGGGGTGAGAAAAGCGGTATAGAAATGCAGGTAATAATAATTATTATTAATTCTAGACTGCAACAACAACTTTCCTCTAGGGAAAGAGGGTGGTCTAGAAATTTATTATCATTATTAATTTATTTCTAGACTGCAAGAACTTCCCTCTAGGGAAAGAGGGTGGTCTAGAAATTTATTATTATTATTATTAATTTATTTCTAGACTGACCTCTCGCCAGAGGGAAATTGTTGTTGTTGTTGTTATTATTCTTCCTGGGCTGTTTTGGGGATGGCTCAGCTATGTGGGGACAAGCGGGGCAGGCTCACCACTCTTCCTTGCTTCCTTTCTCCTCCTTAGGTCCCCGTCCTTGTGGAGGAAGATCCCCCCGGGAGGAGGTCCCAGCGTGGCCCCGGAGCGAGACCCCCGAAGACCCCCTTGCCGCCCTCCTCCTGGGCTTCGGCCGGCTCTCTGCTTCCGGCGGGGCTGATCGGAGCGCCCGCCCGCTGCCCCCGCTGCCGTCGGCTGAGGAAGGGCCGCAGGACGACAACAATGAGGATGCCGACAGAGAGGTGGAGTCCCTGACCAGTTCGGACACACAGCGCCTCCTCCTCCGGCGGCGTGGCTTCCGGGACTGTGGGCAAGTCAACTACGCCTATTTCGAGGCCGCGAAGGAAGACGAGGAAAAAGCGGCGCCACCTCCGCCCCCGTTGCACCGGAGGCTGCGCCGCTCGCACTCGGGCCCCGCCGGGTCTTTCCACAAGCCGAGCATCGCCATCCGGGCGGCGAAAGCTTTCCCTGCTTCGGATGATGATGATGAGGAGGAGGATTCCAAGCCGGAGGTGCCCCCGCGAGCGCCGATCCCGGCCCGGGCGCTGAAGCCGGACCGGCGCCGCTGGTCGGCCGAAGTGGCCTCGGGGGCGTACAGCGACGAGGACCGGCCGCCCAAGGTGCCCCCCCGGGAGCCCCTCTTGCCATCGCGTCCGCTGCGGACCCCCAGCCCCAAGAGCCTGCCTTGCTACCTGCACGGGGTCATGCCGCCCACGCAGAGCTTCGCCCCGGACCCCAAGTACGTCAGCAGCAAGGCCCTCCTTTTGCAGCGGCAACAAAGCGAAGGTGGTGCGCCGTGCATCCTGCCCATCATGGAGAACGGGCGCAAGGCCAGCTCCACCCACTACTACCTGCTGCCGGAGAGGCCCCCCTACCTGGACAGGTACGAGCGCTTCTTCCGAGAGGCCGAGGAAACGGCAGAAACGGCCGGGTTCGGGGACCCCGCCAAGCGCAGACACTTCCCGTGCGTGGTTTCCCCCTGAGGGTCCATCGGGGTCTCCGTAAGGGAAGCATTTCTGCAGGCGAGACAGCTTCGGGACCGGACCGGAGAGTGCCAGTTGAGACAGTCATTCCACACCCGAGAGTAATTTAATATATATAGAGAGAGATGCCTCTGCGCGTGCATGTAATATATCTATCATTGTACAGAGAAACATAGCGTCATTAGGGACATCCTTCCCCTATGGAACTCCTTGTGCATTGAAGGGGTGGCAGAGACGCATGCCAATGGGACCATATCGCTTTCCCAGGAGGCGGATTTCGGGCCACAGCGCCGTCCAGACCCGCATTCCCGCCTTTGGAGGCAGAGGCTGGGTTTCGGGTGCAAAAATAAATGAAGGTCTGTGAATAAGCGTACAGTATTGAGGAAGAAGCGGCCCGAGAGGGTTCGCTTTTGTATCGTGGTGTCTTGCCATTATCTTGGATCCAATAAAGGTCTTCTGGACTTATTTATGGTAGAGCGCAGCCCTCGGTGTTTCCTTTGCTGTACTTATTTATTTGCGACATTTATATAGTTTACAATAATATATATATAATAATTATAACATGTATATACATATAATATTCATAATATTATATTGCAATACGATATAATATATAATTAATATTATATTGTATTATTACGACTGACGTTAAGTCCAGTCGTGTCCAACTCTGGGGGTTGGTGCTCATCTCCATTTCTAAGCCGAAGAGCCGGCATTGTCCGTAGACACCTCCAAGGTCATGACTGCATGGAGCGCCATTACCTTCCCGCCGGAGAGGTACCTAGTGATCTACTCACATTCGCATGTTTTCGAACTGCTAGGTTGGCAGGAGCTGGAGCTAACAGCGGATGCTCACTCCGCTCCCAGGGTTTGAACCTGGGACCTTTCGGTCTGCAAGTTCAGCAGCTCAGTGCTTTAACACACTTCGTCACTGGGGTTCATAATATTAGTATAGTATAATATTATTATATCATTAAATTGATACAGGAGACATGGTGGAAAGATGTCTTCCTGGCATGTACTTATGTACTGTATATACTCGAGTATAAGCCTAGTTTTTCAGCCCTTTTTTTAAGACTGAAAAAGCCCCCCTTGGCTTAGACTTGGGTGAGAGTCCTGGTTGGTTTATATTTGGGTCAGCTTATACTTGAGAATATATATGGTACATTTATTATTTTCCTCTATTATTATTACATTTATTATTTTTCTCTATTATTGTTGCTACTATTACATTTATTATGTCTCAATTGTTGCTACTATTACATTTATTTTGCTCTATTTTTATTATCACTAATACATTTATTATTTTACTCTGATCTTATTATGATTATATTTATTATTCTACTCTATTTATTACTACATGTATTATTTTCCTGTATTTATTATTATTATTATTACGTGTATTATTTTACTCTATTATTATTAAAATAATAATAATAACTTAATTTTTATACCCCGCCTCTATCTCCTCAAAGGGGACTCAGGGCGGCTTACATGGGGCCAAGCCCGAATAAAAACAATAGCAATATAAAACACAACAATAGACAAAAGACATGCACAATTATAAAAATTTAAACGTTAGCCAATAAAAACAAATGACAAGAACGAATAAAAACATGGATTAAAACGGAGAGGTTGTAAAAGTAGACTGGGTAAGGTCCACAAAAGGATACATAAGGGCATTTACATTGAAGAAGATGAGAATCATGATTTGATTAGAGTTGGACAGTCTTATCTTAAATCTGAGCTTTACATTGAACCTACTGAGGCCTCAATGTGATTTTATTGGTACAGTAGAGTCTCACTTATCCAACAGAAACGGGCCGGCAGAACGTTGGATAAGCAGCAAATATGTTGGATAATAAGGAGAGATTAAGAAAAAGCCTATTAAACATCAAAATAGGTTATGATTTTACAAATTAAGCACCAAAACATCATGTTATACAACAAATTTGACAGAAAAAGTAGTTCAATACGCAGTAATGTTATGTTGTAATTATTGTATTTACAAAATTAGCACCAAAATATCACTTTATATGGAAAACATTGACTACGAAAATGCATTTGATAATCCAGAACGTTGGATAAGCGAGTGTTGGATAAGTGAGACTCTACTGTATTTATATTCCGCCCTTCTCACCCCGAAGGGGACTCAGGGCGGATCACATTACACATATAAGGCAAAAATTCAATGCCTTAACATAGAACAAAGGCAAACACAGGCTCCGAGCTGGCCTCGAACTCGACCTCTTGGTCAGTGATTTGTTGCAGCTGGCTGCTCACCAGCCTGCGCCACAGCCCGGGCCTCATAATATTACATCATAATATTAATATTATATGTATATACAATATATTATAATATTAGTATAGTATTATATATATTACTAGCTGTGCCCGGCCACGCGTTGCTGTGGCAAAGTATGGTGGTATGGGAAATAAAGTACTGAGGAATTGGTGGTAGTTAAGGTAAAGGGTCCCCTGGGCTGAGTGGGTTGCTAGGAGACCAAGTGAGCGGAGCTTAGCCTTCTAACTGGCAGCAATTGGATAAAAACAACTATTCCTCTCCCTCTAATTAGGACTTTTTCTTTTCTTTTTGTTGTATCAACCTAGAGGCATGGATGAGGGGTTGTGCTGTCAATTTTTGAGGTTGGGGGGCCTGTACTTTTGTTGTTTTGTGAATTGCCGTGATGCCATCACTCTTTTATATATATAGATTATCAAAGGCTTTCTGGCTGGAATAACTGGGTTGCTGTGAGTAATAATAATAGTAATAATGTTTTATATTAACATTGTCAAAGGCTTTCTGGCTGGAATAAATGGGTTGCTGTGAGTAATAATAATATTATTATATCATTAAATTGAGACAGGAGACCTGGTGGAAAGGTGTCTTCCTGGCACGTACTGATGTATGTTGCTTGTGTGCTGCAATTACACGGCTTTTCCCTGCAGCCGGGCTCTTTTCCACAGGGCCGTGGACTTTGCTTGTTGACACACGTTCCTGGGAAACCTCCATCCGGGCTTTCCTCCTTCCTTTCCTTCCACCTGGACGAACCGGCCGTCCAATTCCGGCGCCGCCACGGCCGCCGCCGCCGCCCATCCTGTGGCGTAATTGGGGGCCTTGCATCATCGCCACCACCACCACCATCATCCTGCCCACGTGCCGGGTTCCCTCTCCAAAGGACAAGCAGAGAAAGCCACAAAGCCTCCGGAGGTGGTTCCGAAGCCTCGCGTCACGCCATCCGGCCTCGGGACGTGGCTGCGGTCAAGGCGCGTGGGCAGAAGGAAGGAAGGGAGGGAGGGAGGAGAGCCTTGCCTTGGCGGGAGGCCGGAATTGCTCGGAAAATTATGGGGTGCACCTCCTTTCCCCTCCAGCGCCGGGCCCACACTTGCTCAGCCGGTTGCAGCAACGCCTCCTCCTCCTCCTCCAAAGAGTTAAATATATTGTCGCTTTGGCTGGAATCACTGGGGCGTTGTGCAGTTTCCGGGCTGTATGGCCAATGCATTCTAGTAGCATTTTCCTCCCAAAGTTTACCCTGTTTCCCCGAAAATAAGACATCCCCAAAAAATAAGACCTAGCAGAGGTTTTGCTGAATTGCTAAATATAAGGCCTCCCCCGAAAGTAAGACCTAGCAAAGTTTTTGTTTGGAAGCATGCAGGATCAGTAAATGTACATACCATAGATTGTTGTACATGGAAATAAAAGTACAGTAGAGTCTCACTTATCCAACGTTCTGGATTATCCAACGCATTTTTGTAGTCAATGTTTTCAATACATCGTGATATTTTGGTGCTAAATTTGTAAATACAGTAATTACTAAATAGCATTACTGCATATTGAACTACTTTTTCTGTCAAATTTGTTGTATAACATGATGCTTTGGTGCTTAATTTGTAAAATCATAACCTAATTTGATGTTTAATAGGCTCTTCCTTAATGCCTCCTTATTATCCAACATATTCGCTTATCCAACATTCTGCCGGCCCGTTTATGTTGGATAAGTGAAACTCTACTGTAGTAACAAAAATAATAATAATAATAATAATAATGCCAAAAGATCTCAGCCGGCATTTGGAAACAATAGACATTGACAAAATTACGATCTGCCAACTGCAAAAGGCCACCTTACTGGGATCTGCACGCATCATCCGAAAATACATCACACAGTCCTAGACACTTGGGAAGTGTTCGACTTGTGATTTTGTGATATGAACTCCAACATATCTATCTTGTTTGCTGTGTCATAATAATAATAATAATAATAATAATATTAATAATAATAATACATCACACAGTCCTAGACACTTGGGAAGTATTCGACTTGTGATTTTGTGATATGAACTCCAACATATCTATCTTGTTTGCTGTGTCATAATAATAATAATAATATTAATAATAATAATAATACATCACACAGTCCTAGACACTTGGGAAGTGTTCGACTTGTGATTTTGTGAAACGAAATCCAGCATATCTATCTTGTTTGCTGTGTCATACAACGTCGTCGTGTCAATAATAATAATAATAATAATAATAATAAGTTTTTGTTTGGAAGCATGCCCGGCACCCGCCAAACAAAACACCAGAACTTGCAGGATTGGTAAATGTACATACCAGTTGTACATGGAAATAATAAAATAATAATATATTAAAATGATATATTATTTATATTTATACAGTAGTAACAAGAAATTCTTGACAGGAGTCATAGTTTGGTTTGTACATGGAAATAATAAAATAATAATATATTAAAATGATATATTATTTATATTTATACAGTAGTAACAAGAAATTCTTGACAGGAGTCATAGTTTGGTTTGTACATGGACATAATAAAATAATAATATATTAAAATGATATATTATTTATATTTATACAGTAGTAACAAGAAATTCTTGACAGGAGTCATAGTTTGGTTTGTACATGGAAATAATAAAATAATAATATATTAAAATGATATATTATTTATATTTATACAGTAGTAACAAGAAATTCTTGACAGGAGTCATAGTTTGGTTTGTACATGGACATAATAAAATAATAATATATTAAAATGATATATTATTTATATTTATACAGTAGTAACAAGAAATTCTTGACAGGAGTCATAGTTTGGTTTGTGTTGGTTTGTGATGACAACTACTGTACAGTATAGAATAAATGTTTGTTTTTTTGTTCAACAATAAATGTGAATTCTTCTTCATGGAAAAAATAAGACATCCCCTAAAAATAAGACCTAGAACATCTTTGGGAGCAAAAAATAATATAAGACACTGTCTTATTTTTGGGGAAACACGGTAGGATCTGACGGTAGGTAGTCAAGGAAGTATCCTCTGAAGATGCCAGGTGCAGGTGAAACGTCAGAACATGGTGCTACCTAGACTTAATTATCGCAAACCAAGAGTATATTAAATGTATTCAAAAAACAGAAAAGTTACAAACTTGGAATTATACTAGATTTTCTTTGACCACTTTGGGGTGCCTTTGCTGTGATTTCTGTTATTGCTTTTTTCAAATTGCTTAGATTTTAGCTTGTTTTGTAAGCCACTCCGAGCCCTGGGGGAGTGTTTTTAAAGATGTTTTTACATTTTTAGATTTTAGCCTGCTCTTGTAAGCCGCCCCGAGCCCTAGGGGAGTGGCGGCATAGAAGTCTGAATAATAAATACATAAATAAGGTCCTCCATTGTGCATGTGGCAGGGCTCGGGCTGCATTGTAGTTCGTGATCTGTGGTTTGCTCTTCTCCACACTCGCATGTCGTGGACTCCACTTTGTGGCACCATTTCTGCATCTCATTGTGCCTTCCAAATTGCCCAGCCTTCCATGTACCCAGGAGGGTCTCTCATGGCTTGAGGTTCTGGGTTTTAGGCTGCCACTTTTGGACTCTTGCTTGCTGAGTATCTCTGTAGATCTCAGGAAGCTGTTTCTTGATTGATATGCTGGCCGATATCCGAACAGAGGATGGGCCGGAGATGTACTTTCTCTGGCGGATGTGAGGTGGTGCAATACCGGCTAAAGAGTATAATTTCTCCAGCAGCGGTGTAGGGCGGGGACATCCTGTAATAATGCAGCATGTCTCATTAAGAGCCACATCCACTGAGATGTATTCTGAAGCAGAGTAGCCAAGCGCATGGGCTTGGTTGTGATCCCAAAGTTGTGCCAGTCAACTTTCATATATTATTATTATTATTTCTAGCAACCACTTTTTGCTTGCTATTTGAGCAGTGCCTCGAAAGCAATTTTCCTCAAGTTCTGGTCGGCTTCCCCTGCTTTGACTCCCAAATGGGTCTGGCCAGGACCCATTTTTGCAAAGGCCGGGGACGCGAGAAGCCAATGAGAGGCCGGGAAGACGTGGGCAGCTCTCCACGCAAGCAGGCAAATGCAGGCCGCCTCCTCCACGGTCCAGTGGCCCTGGATTAGTGTCAGTCCACTCCCCACATATCCAACAATAGGGCCATTAGGCAAAGCAGTGCTTCGGAAGCCGTCGCAAGAGCCAGAAGGACTCCTCAGAAGTGGACATGCGGCCGAGGTGGCTTCTCCTGGCCGGCCTCTTCTTGGCGGGCAATGAGGCTGCCCACCCAGGCTCCTGCAAGTTGCCCTTCCACCTCCCGGGGGACTTCCTCCTGGGGGGCTTCTTCCCCATCCACAACAACGGCACCTGCTCCAGGTGAGTCAGCGGACATCTCCCTTCCAGCTTTCCTGTCACCAAGTTTGGTCCCGAACCGTCATTGGCCAGGTGCAATTCCTCTGTTTGCTGTGCACCATAGGAAAGGGTAGGAAAGGGTTAAGGGAGAGGCAGTGGACAGGGTACCAAATTACCAGGGCAACTATCCCAATGCCTTGCCAGTATTTGCTTGGCCATGTTCGGTCTGTGTGCCAAGTTTGGTCCAGATCCGTCACTGGCCGGATGCAATTCCTCTGTTTGCTGTCCCACACAGGAAAGGGTAGGAAAGGGTTAAGGGAGAGGCAGTGGACGGGGTCCCAAATTACCAGGGCAACTATCCCAAACCCTTGCCAGTATTCAGTTGGCCATGTTCGGTCCAGATCCGTCACTGGCCGGGTGCAATTCCTCTGTTTGCTGAGCACCATAGGAAAGGGTTAAGGGAGAGGCAGTGGACACGGTCCCAAATTACCAGGGCAACTATCCCAAACCCTTGCCAGTATTCAGTCAGCCATGTTCGGTCTGTGTGCCAAGTTCGGTCCAGATCCGTCATTGGCTGAGTGCAATTCCTCCTTTAGGAAAGGGTTAAGGGAGAGGCAGTGGACGGGGTCCCAAATTACCAGGGCAACTATCCCAAACCCTTGCCAGTACTCGCTTGGCCATGTTCGGTCTGTGTGCCAAGTTTGGTCCAGATCCATCATTGGCTGGGTGCAATTCCTCCTTTAGGAAAGGGTTAAGGGAGAGGCGGTGGACGGGGTCCCAAATTACCAGGGCAACTATTCCAAAGCCTTGCCAGAATTCAGTCGACCAAGTTCAGTCTGTATGCCAAGTTTGGTCCAGATCCGTCATTGGCCGGGCGCAATTCCTCTGTTTGCTGTGCACCATAGGAAAGGGTAGGAAAGGGTTAAGGGAGAGGCAGTGGGCAAATCTACACATACAGATTTTCACTTTTATTATGTGTATGTATAGATTTTTATGCCATGCTTTGGGGGCACCAGGACGTAAAATGAGTCATGGGGGTCACATGTAAGGAGACACTGACTTGTTATTGTTATATGTTATTGTTTACTGATGTATTCTACATTCTTATTGTTTTGTATCTGATATTTCTGTGAGCCGCCCCAAGTCCGCCTCGGGGGAGATGGTGGCGGGATACAAATAAACTACTACTACTACTACTACTTCTACTACTTCTATTTCTACTTCTTCTACTTCTACTACTTCTACTTTTTCTTCTACTTCTACTTCTACTACTTCTACTTTTTTTTCTACTTCTACTTCTTCTACTTCTACTTTTACTTTTTCTTCTACTTCTACTACTACTTCTTCTACTACTTTTTCTTCTACTTTTACTTTTACTTCTTCTTCTTCTACTTCTTCTAGTACTTCTTCTACTTCTACTTTTTTTCTACTTCTACTTCTTCTACTTTTTCTTCTACTTCTACTACTTCTCCTTGTCTTTCTCCACCCAATTAACGGAGGACCACCTCTGCCCTGTTGTGGCCCAAAGACAAAACTCCCCCCAGCCCTGGCCCTGACGCCTTCTCCCTTCCGCCGCAGCCTGGACCCCTGGGGCTTCACCCAGTCGCAGGCCATGAGCTTGGCCGTGGAGGAAATCAACCTCTCCTCCCACCTGCTGCCCAATGTCTCCTTGGGCTACCACATCTGGGACTCCCCCACGGACACCCTCTTCCTCCGGGGGCTCTTCCGGCTGGCTCCCGGTCAACGGGAAAGCCCTCACGGTGCTGCGGACTGGGCCCGGAAGGTGTTTGGTGTGGTGGGCCCCTACGAGTCCGTCCTGGCCCCGCTGGCCTCCCACATCCTCAGCCTCTATGGCCTCCCGCAGGTAAGACTCTTCCCAGGTGTCTCTGGGATTCGTCAACGAGGTTTTGGCGGTGGTCAGGGGAGCTTTTGCACAATTAAAACGAGCTGTGCCCGTACCATGGGAAGCCAGACTAGTCCATGCCCTTGTTGCACCTCAAATAGACTACTGCAACGAGCTCTATGTGGGGCTGTCCTTGAAGACTGTTCAGAGGCTTCAAGTAGTCCAGTGGGTGGCTGTCAGGTTGCTCACCGGAGCGACGTACGACGACATACAACCCCCTTATGTCAGCTCCACCCGCTGCCCCTTTGCTACCAAGCACAATTCAAAGTGCTGGCCTTGGCCGATAAAGTCCTAAATGGCTCTGAATGTGTGGAACTGCTGGGGAGGCCGTACTCTCAGTCCCACTGCCTTCGTAAACAAGACTGCGGTGGGACTGAGAGTAGCCTTTTCGGCAACACGGAACCAGCACAATGTAGCACACAAATGACGACCGCCATGGGACTGGGTGCTACATTTTCATATTTATATGATATTTACACGTTTTGACTGTTTATTGCATTGATGTTATTGAGGGCTTGCCTCTCCTTCCTCCAGATCAGCTACAGCATCAAGGACGGGAACTTTGACAACAGCAGCCAGCAGTCGCTGCTCTTCCGGACGGTGCCCAGCACGGCCCACCAGCTGGACGGCATCGTGGCGCTGGTCCGGGCCTTCCGTTGGGAGTGGGTCTCGGCCGTGGGCAGCGGCACCAAGGCCACCCAGAAGTCGGTCCGGATCCTCATCGACAGGGCCGCCGCGCAGGGCGTCTGCATCTCCTACCAGGGGCTCATGCCCGGCGGGCCGGTCTCCACCTTGTCCCAGTTGCGGAAGGTGGTGGAGAACATCAAGAGGGCCGGGACCAACGTCACCATCGTCCTGGGCAACGACGCCACTGTCCAGCAGTTCTTCCAGGTGGTGGTCGCGCTGGGGATCACCGGCAAGGTCTGGGTGGCCACCGAGAGCTGGGTCTTGACGGACGCGGTGGCCACGCTGCCGGGCATGGAGCGGGTGGGCACTGTCCTGGGGTTGACCATCAGGCCCATAGAGCTGCCTCACGTCAGGCGCTTCGTAGAGGAGGCGCTTAGTTCCGGACCCCCCCACGGCTCCTCGTGCCCACAGTCCTGCTTCAAGTGTCCACCACCCTCTCCAGAATCCCTGACCGGCCTCCTGGACTCCACCCTCTGGAACTGGTCCTTCTACTCCTACGCCGCCGTCTATGCCTTCGCCCATGCTCTCCACCGCAGCCTCGCGTGCAGCCAGGAAGCCTGTCCCTCCAGTCAGGAGCCCCAGCCGTGGCAGGTGAGCCATGATCCTGGAGAAGACGCTGGCGGTGGTTGCGTCTGGAATGTGTCACCCCTTCCCTCGCTTGTCTCTCCTTCCAGCTTCTTGAGGCGCTGCACGAGGTGGACTTTCCTCTCCTGAACAACACCATCAAGTTCAGCGGCCAGCAGGACCTTTTCCTGGGCTACGACGTCATGACCTGGGCCTGGAAGGACGGCGGCGGCGGCGTGGACTACGTGAAGATCGGCAGCTACATGGCCCAGAGCCTGGATATCAACTGGACCCAAATTAGATGGCCGGGTCCTGAAGGCCAGGTGAGGCTGGAGATGCACCTGTCTCACTTATTCCTTCTTTGGAGGCTTTTAAGCAGAGGCTGGATGGCCATCTGTCAGGGGTGCTTTGAATGCGATTTCCTGCTTCTTGGCAGAATGGGGTTGGACTGGATGGCCCATGAGGTCTCTTCCAACTCTACTATTCTATGATTCTATGATTATTCCAACAATTCTGACCAATTTGGTGTCCAATCCCTTTGATTCCTGGCTCTTGAGGTTCCTCTTAAGGCATGTTGTCTTCTCCAGGGCTTGTCCCAATGTAAGCTGTCCCGAGTCCTTCGGGAGATGGAGCGGGATATAAATAAAAATTTATTATTATTATTATTTGAAACACAACAAGATGAGTCCACAGCACACACTCTGCTGGCTGTTGTACTGGATCACACGTCGGACACTTCCCAAGATGTTGTTGTTATTATTATTATTGTATGACACAGGAAACAAGATAGATATGCTGGATTTCATATCACAAAATCACAAGACGAACACTTCCCAAGTTATTGTTATTATTTGAAACACAACAAGATGAGTCCACAGCAGACACTCTGCTGGCTGTTGTATGGGATCACACGTCGGACACTTCCCAAGTTGTTGTTGTTGTTATAATTATTATTGTATGACACAGCAAACAAGATAGATATGCTGGATTTCATATCACAAAATCACAAGACGAACACTTCCCAAGTTATTATTATTATTGTTCTTATTCTTATTTGAAACACAACAAGATTAGTCCACAGCAGACACTCTGCTGGCTGTTGTACTGGATCACACATCGGACACTTCCCAAGTTATTATTATTATTGTTCTTATTCTTATTTGAAACACAACAAGATTAGTCCACAGCAGACACTCTGCTGGCTGTTGTACTGGATCACACATCGGACACTTCCCAAGTTATTATTATTATTGTTCTTATTCTTATTTGAAACACAACAAGATTAGTCCACAGCAGACACTCTGCTGGCTGTTGTACTGGATCACACATCGGACACTTCCCAAGTTATTATTATTATTATTTGAAACTCAAGACGAGTCCACAGCAGACACTCTGCTGGCTGTTGTATTGGATCACACGTCGGACACTTCCCAAGTGTCTAGGACTGTGTGATGTATCGGCGAATAATGCGTTGTTATTATTATTATTATTATTATTATTATTATTATTATTATTATTATTATTATTATTATTATTATTATTGGAACAAGAGCACCTTCGTATGGTTGGAGTTGAGCATCGCCTCCAGATCTTTGTCTATTGTATGTTATGGTTCACTGTGTCGAAAGGCATTGAATGTGTACTCTGTAATCCGCTCTTGAGTCCCGCAGGGAATAGAAATAAAGGGTATTATTATTATTATTATTATTGACACAACAACATTGTATGACACAGCAAACAAGATAGATATGCTGGATTTCTTTCACAAAATCACAAGTCGAACACTTCCCAAGTGTCTAGGACTGTGTGATGTATTTTCAGATGATGCGTGCAGATCTCAGTAGGGTGGCCTTTTGCAGTTGGCAGATCGTAATTTTGTCAATGTCTATTGTTTCCAAATTATTATTATTATTATTATTATTATTCTGCTAAGGTGCCCAGCTCCTCCTGCGCCAAGGAGTGTGCCGCCGGTCAAAGCCGGAGCAAGCAACTGTTGGACGAATGCCTGTGCCGCTGCGACGACTGCGTGGAGGGGACCTACCAGAACCAAACAAGTAAGAGTGGAAGGCGTTGGAACAGAGGCGGGATGGTCATCTGTTGGGAGGGCTTTGGGTGTTAACAGACTGTGGGCACAGTCTTCGCCCAGCAGGAGGTGGGATGGGAACTGGTGTCTTATATATTCAGAGGGGAAACTATCAGAACTATCTTTTTATGGATTGTGGAAAGATGGAATAAACAACGTGTCTGATATATACAGGTTCGAGAGGGGAAACTATTAGAACTATCTTTTTAGGGATTGTGGAAAGATGGAATAAACAACGTGTCTGATATATGCAGGTTTGAGAGGGGAAACTATTAGAACTATCTTTTTAGGGATTGTGGGAAAATGGAATAAACAACTTGTCTGATATATAAAGGTTGGAGAGGGGAAACTATTAGAACTATCTTTTTAGGGATTGTGGAAAGATGGAATAAACAACTTGTCTGATATATGCAGGTTTGAGAGGGGAAACTATTAGAACTATCTTTTTAGGGATTGTGGGAAAATGGAATAAACAACTTGTCTGATATATACAGGTTGGAGAGGGGAAACTATTAGAACTATCTTTTTAGGGATTGTGGAAAGATGGAATAAACAACTTGTCTGATATATACAGGTTGGAGAGGGGAAACTATTAGATCTTTTTAGGGATTGTGGAAAGATGGAATAAATAACTTGTCTTATTGTCGTGAGCTTGACTGTAACTCCAGAGCCTGACACTGGGATTCCTTCCAATTCTATGATCCTCCGCAGATTCTGATGACTGCCTGCCCTGCCCCAACGGGACGTGGTCCCCCCCACGTAGCTCCCGCTGCTTTCCTCCATCCGTCACCTTCCTGCGGCTGAGCGACAGCAACGTGGTGGCCTTGCTGGCGGTGGCCTCGGTGGGCTTCCTGCTGCTGCTGGGTTGCTTGCTGGTCTTTGCTGCCCACCGCCACACCCCTGTGGTGCGTGCCGCCGGCGGGGGGCTGGCCTTCATCATGCTGGTGGCTCTACTAGCCTCCTGTGCGGCCGCCGTGCTCTTTGTTGGCCAGCCCTCGTCCCGCACCTGCCTCATCCGGCAGCCCATCTTCGCCCTGTGCTTCACGGCCTGCGTCTCCTGCCTCCTGGTCCGCTCGCTCCAAGTGGTGGTGATCTTCAAGGCGGCCGGGCGGCTGCACCGAGGCCGGCAGTGCTGGCGCCGCTTCCAGGGCCCCTACCTGGCCGTGGGGCTGAGCTGCGGGGTGCAGGCCACCCTCTGCGCCGCCTGGCTGAGCCTCTCTCCGCCGGCCCTGATGCAGCAGGCCTCGGGGCCCCGGGAGGTGTCCCTGCGCTGCTGGGAGGGCCCCTTCCTGGGCCTGGGGGCCGTGCTGGGCTACATCACCCTCCTGGCCGGCGCCTGCTTCCTCCTGGCCTTCTGGGGCCGACACCTGCCCGAGAACTACTCCGAGGCCCGGCTGCTGACCGCCAGCATGCTGGTCTTTCTCATGGGCTGGGGCGCCTTCCTCTTCATGTACGCCACCAACGGGAGCCAGCAGACCGCCGCCCTCCAGATGTTCACCGTCCAGACCAGCGTCTACGCCGTGCTCTGCACCTTCTTCCTCCCCCGCTGCTACGTCATCCTCTTCCGCCCGGAGCGCAACACCGTCGCCCACTTCCGGACCTGCATCCAGGCCTACACCACCACCGCCGCCGACCCCGAGACACCACGCCCCGGCACGCAAGGAGTGTGAGGAGCCTCAAGACCCGCCTTTCGCAATGCCCAGACATTCTCGGGTTGGAAGAGACCCCTAAGGACATCCCACTCCATTCTGCCTGGAAGACACCATTCAATCCCTCCCAACAGATGAATAGAATCCTAGGGTTGGGAGAGGCCTCCAAAGGACATCCAGTCCAGCCCCTTTCTGCCTGGAAGACACCATTCAATCCCTCCCAAGAGATGAATATTGGGATCCTAGGGTTGGGAGAGGCCCCCAAAGGACATGCATTCCAGTCCCCTTCGGCCAGGCAGGAAGACACCATCCAAGCCCTCCCAACAGATGAATAGAATCCTAGGGTTGGGAGAGGCCTCCAAAGGACATCCAGTCCAGCCCCTTTCTGCCTAGAAGACACCATTCAATCCCTCCCAACAGATGCATATTGGAATCCTAGGGTTGGGAGAGGCCCCCAAAGGACATCCAGTCCAGCCCCTTTCTGACTTGAAGACACCATTCAATCCCTCCCAACAGATGCATATTGGAATCCTAGGGTTGGGAGAGGCCCCCAAAGGACATGCAGTCCAGTCCCCTTCTGCCAGGCAGGAAGACACCATCCAAGCCCTCCTGACAGATGGCTATTCAGCCACAGATACAATAGGTAGATACACTATATTCTAATATATATATATATATATATATCACACACAATAAGTACATACACTATTTTCTATGACATATATACATATACATATACATATACATATACACACACATATATATATATATATATATATATATCATAGTTTTGGAAGGGACCCCAAAGGCCAGCCAGTCCCACCCCATTCTGCCTTGAAGACACCATCCAAGCCCTCCTGACAGACAGCCATTCAACCACAGATACAATAAGTAGATACACTTTCTCTCTATATATATCTCACACACACGATAAGTACATACACTATATTCTATGATACATGTACATCATAGTGTTGGAAGGGACGCCATTCAGCCACAGATACAATAGGTAGATACACTATATTATATGATATATATGTATGTATATATATATATATGTGTGTGTGTGTTTTGGAAGGGACCCCAAAGGTAAATAGGTAAATACACTATATTCTGACACATATATATCATAGTGTTGGAAGGGACCCCAAAGGCCATCCAGTCCAACCCCATTCTGCCTTGAAGGCACCATCCAAGCCCTCCTGACAGAAGCCCATCCAAACACAGATATGATACGCTGAGACACTATATTCTATGATATTTCTATCGTAGATTTCTAGGGGTGTTAGAGGCCTCAAGGGCCTTCAAAGGAAAATGCCGCAAGGGAAACAACACAGAAGTGGGAGACAGGGAGGGTTGGGATTCACGAGGCTCCGGTCACGGCCGAGTAAGAACTTTGCCTAATGTGCCGTCCAGTGTCAAAACACCGAAAGACGGAGCACTTTGCGGGGCTGCTAATAGCCCCTGCTTGAAAGGAGGCCCCAAACCACATCCTTGTAAACAATCCATACATAGGGCACGTAGGAAAATTTAAGATCTGCTCATCTGCATGAAAAATGGCTTATGTAGTTGCTGCCCAAACACTCGGAACAACACGCCGCTTGCTCACATTTGAGTCTTCCATTTGCATTTAATTAATTTGGTAAGCAAAGGGGGACACTTTCAGGGGGGTGGGTATCAATAGGTCGGCTTGTAATGCTATTGCATGTGGATGGATGCTAAAGAAGGGGTGTTATTATTATTGTCCCAGAAGCATTCTCTCCTGATGTTTTGCCCTCCTCAGAGGTTGTGAAGTCTGTTGGAAACTAGGCCAGTGGAGTTTGTTTATATATCTGTGGAAAGTCCAGGGTGGGAGAAAGAACTCGTATGTTGGAGGCAAGTGCGAACAGACCCCTAGCTTCCGACAGACCTCACAACCTCTGAGGGTGCCTGCCGTAGATGTGGGCGAAATGTCAGGAGAGAATGCTTCTGGAATATGGCCAGGCAGCCTGGAACACTCACAGCAACCCAGTGATCCCGGCCATGAAAGCCTTCGACGACATTATTGTTATTATAAAACATTATTATTATTCACAATTGTTATTATTAAACATTATTATTATTATTATTATTATTATTATTATTATTATTATTCCCAGCAACCCTGTTATTCCAGCCAGAAAGTCTTTGACAATGTTATTATAAAATATTATTATTATTATTATTACTCATAGCAACCCAGTTATTTCAGCCATAAAAGCCTTTGACATTATTGTTATTATAAAACATTATTATTATCATTATTATTATTCACAGCAACCCAGTTATTCCAGCCATAAAAGCTTTTGATGTTATTATTATAAAACTTTATCATTATCACAGCAACCCAGTTATTCCAGCCAGAAAGCCTTTGACAATGTTATTATAAAACATTATTATTCACAGCAACCCAGTTATTCCAGCCAGAAAGCCTTTGACAATGTTATTACAAAACATTATTATTATTATTATTATTATTCACAGCAACCCAGTTATTCCAGCCAGAAAGCCTTTGACAATGTTATTATAAAACATTATTATTATTATTATTATCACTATTATTATTACTCACAGCAACCCAATTATTCCAGCCAGAAAGCCTTTGATAATGTTATTATAAAACATTATTATTATTATTATTATTATTATTATTATTATTATTATTATTATTATTATTATTATTGTATGACACAGCAAACAAGATAGATATGCTGGATTTCGTATCATAAAATCACAAGTCGAACACTTCCCAAGTGTTTAGGACTGTGTGATGTATTTTCGGATGATGCGCGCAGATCCCAGTAGGGTGGCCTTTTGCAGTTGGCAAAATATATAATAATAAAAATAAAATAATAAAATAAAAATATTATTATTATTACTACTACTCCTCACAGCAACCCATTTATTCCGGCCATGAAAGTCTTCGATGACGTTATTATTATTATTATTATTATTATTATTATTATTATTATTATTATTCACAGCAACCCAGTTATTCCAGCCAGAAAGCCTTTGACAATGTTGTTATTATAAAACATAGATAGATATGCTGGATTTCATATCATAAAATCACAAGTCGAACACTTCCCAAGTGTCTAGGACTGTATTAATATTATTATTATTATTATTATTATTATTATTATTATTATTATTATTATTACTGTTATTAATATATTGGCTTAGTAATGCCCTGGCCACAAAGAATACCAGCCCTGGGTGGAGAATAGGTCCATTCAAAAATCCTCTTTTATTGAAGGTGAACAATTCCCGGGAAGTGGAGGGATGATGTGGGGGGCACACAGCTATGGGGCGCATCATTGGGTCCCAGTGGCTTCAGGGGGACGGAACTGCAATTAGTTCATCTACCTATCTCTACCTTGGTGGGGGTCTGCCCCTAATCCTTCAAGACGAGGGGGCCCTTGACCTGGGCGGCCACCTCCTTGCCCATCAGCTCCTCCACGATGGCCAGGCCGAACTCGAAGCTGGTGCCCGGTCCCCGGCTGGTCAGGATGTGGCCGTCCTTCTCCACGCGGCTCTCTGAGTATTTGTAGTGGTCTGGAGGAGAGAGAGGGAGAGAGGAGAGGCCATGAAAGACACCATTAAAGCCCTCCCAACAGATAGCCACCCAGTCATAGATATTATTGAAATAGATAAATATGATTGAAATATGTATGTATGTACAGTAGAGTCTCACTTATCCAAGCTAAACAGGCCGGCAGAAGCTTGGATAAGCGAATATGTTGGATAATAAGGAGGGATTAAGGAAAAGCCTATCAAACATCAAATTAGGTTATGATTTTGCAAATTAAGCACCAAAACTTCATGTTATACAACAAATTGGACAGAAAAAGTAGTTCAATACGCAGTAATGTAGTAATTACTGTATTTACGAATTTAGCACCAAAATATCACGATATATTGAAAACATTGACTACAAAAATGGCTTGGATAATCCAGAACCTTGGATAAGCGAGGTTTGGATAAGTGAGACTCTCTCTCCCTCTCTCTCTCTATACACACACACATATATATACACACACATACACCCATCCAGTTTGACCCTCTTCTGCCAAAGACACCATTAAAGCCCTCCCGACAGATGGCCACCCAGCCATAGATATTATTGAAATAAATATATTTATTTATATGATTGAAATATGATTGGTATGTATGTATATATATAGATATATATACACACACACACCCATCCAGTTTGACCCTCTTCTGCCATCAAAGACGCAATTAATAGTAATAATAATAAAAAAACTTTATTTATACCCCGCCACCATCTCCCCGTGGGGACTCGGGGCGGCTTACATGGGTCAGAGGCCCAAACAACATAAGGACAAAATATAAGCAACATAATACAATCACAATATAAACAGGTAAAACAGTAATGCAATATATCAATTAAAACAACAATACAGGATAAAAAAATTACATTAAAAACACATAAAAGGTAAGACCGTAATAAATACAGGATAGATTATTAAAAACCCTCTGGGGCTGATTAATTAATCATTAATTAACCATTAAAGCCCTCCCGACAGATGGCCACCCAGCCTACCTCCAGCCATCATCTTGTCCTTGGCCAAGGGGTGCGTTGTCACTTTGCGCCCGAAGCCGATGCCATGCGCCAGTAGCGCGGTGGGACCTGGGAGCCACAGGGAGGACAACACATGTATTTTATATTGTGATCAACAGTATTGGTTTTATGACAGAGGCTGCGGGCCACTGGAAATTTGAACATGGGCCACAATCTGACTTTGAACACAATTGGTCTAAACACTAAATAAGTGACACAGAAGAGACACCCCCACACGTGTGGATGTGTGGCCGAATCAGAGAAAAAAACCCTTCTTCCCCACTGAACATTTAATGCCAGAAATGACTGTGTTTTCCCCTTTGATCGTCACGGCAGTGCGATAAAAAAGCCCTTTGGGATGTTGACCCAAAGGGAGGAAAACCACAACCCAGATTGAAACTAGTGGGGGAGAAATAAGCCAAGGCCTTTGGAGCGGTTATCAAGACTCTCGAAACAAGAGGTTGGCAGGAAACCGAAGAAGCCACAAGGCCGGCACCCACAAAAGTCAGACGTCAACAGGGCTTCCTGGGAGAAGGGTGGGTGGAGCCGTAATACGAGCCACTGGCCGGACGCAAAGGCCAAAGCGGTCAAGTGACCGGCTGACACAGCTAACCCGGCCAGCGGAGGACAGGGCTGTCGTTTGGTCTCCTTACTGGGCTTTGGTGGATCTGTTTTGCCCCCAGTTTCTTCCGTTTCTGTCTCTATCGCTACTCTACGGAACACTATTGTTGTTCCAGGGCTATCAATGTCATTTCCTAAATTGGTTCCATCATAAAAATATGGAAAAGGTCCATTCAGCTGAAAAAATGTTGCTGTGAGTTTTACGGACTCTATGGCCATGTTCCAGAAGCATTCTCTCCTGACGTTTCGCCCACATCTATGCCAGGCATCCTCTGAGGCTGGGAGGTCTGTTGGAAACTAGGCCTCCAACTCCCAGCAGCAGCCGTCACCAGCTTGCTCGATGGTCAGGGATTCAGAGAATCGGAGGCTCGATTAGATAGGCTTAGATAGAGGCTCTCCCATCAGATAAAAGCGTCAGATATTGACATTTCCCTTCCAGAAGAGAGCAAAGATAGCAGAGCGGTTTCCCCTTCCCCGAATTGCCCATTGAAAGGCCCCATGTTGGCCCCACGGAGACAAATAACAGGATGTACATTTGAAACCCAACCTCCAAGGTCTTTTCTCTATATAAATAAATAAATAAATAAAAATTTATGCTAATAATATGCATTATATATATAGCATATATGTATGTATGTATGTATGTATGTATGTGTGTAAATATACATATATATAATTATATTGTATATAATATGCAATATAAAGTACAATAATATATAATAATATAATATATCTATATATATAAAAGAGTGATGGCATCACGGCAATTCACAAAACAACAAAACTACAGGCCCCCCAACCTCGAAATTTGACAACACAACCCATCATCCACGCCTCTAGGTTGATACAACAAAAAGAAAAGAAAAATAAAGTCCCAATTAGAGAGAGAGGAATAATTGCTTTTATCCAATTGCTGCCAGTTAGAAGGCTAAGCTCCTCCAACTTGGGTCTCCTAGCAACCCAATAAAAATAATAAAAAACACTAAAAAATAATAATAAAACACTAAAAAATTAATACAATAAAATACCATAATTACAAAAATAACTAAAAATTATACAAGAAAATAATAAAATATAATAAATAAAAAGATAACTTAGAATAAAATTAATTAAAAATACAAATAAAAATTACACAACAATTTTTAACCAATACCACCACCACTTTGCCACAGCAACGCGTGGCCGGGCACAGCTAGTTACATATAATATTGATAATATTATAATGTAATACAATATAATACTAATAATTATACACTATGATAATTATATATTATAATATTAATAACAATATTACAGTATAGCGGCATGGTACAATATAGTAATATATAATGCTAATAATGTGCTATGCTAATAATATAATATATTCTATGCACATATAATTTGTAAGCTGCTCTGAGTCCCCTTCAGGATGAGAAAGGCAGGATATAAATGTAGTAAATACACATAAATAAATATAGCTCACCTGCACAGATAGCGGCAATGAGGCCCTTCCTGCCGTCCTGGTCTTTCAAGACGTCCTTCACTGCAGGAGACTGCAATGGAAGCCATTGGAAAGGAAATAAGTAATAATAAACTGACAACAAATAAATAATTAAAATCATAATCTATATACAGTAGAGTCTCACTTATCCAACATAAACGGGCCGGCAGAATGTTGGATAAGCGAATATGTTGGATAATAAGGAGGCATTAAGGAAAAGCCTATTAAACATCAAATTAGGTTATGATTTTACAAATGAAGCACCAAAACATCATGTTAGACAACACATTTGGCAGAAAAAGTAGTTCAATACGCAGTAATGCTATGTAGTAATTACTGTATTTATGAATTTAGCACCAAAATATCACAATATATTGAAAACATTGACTACAAAAATGGCTTGGATAATCCAGAAGCTTGGATAAGCAAGGCTTAGATAAGTGAGACTCTACTGTATATATAATATTATAATATATAATATATATTGTATACAATATAATAATATATAACACTAATATTATGCTATACTAATAATATATTACGTATATTGTATATACTGGTCCGTGAGGTCACAAAGAGCTGGAAACGACTGAGTGAACGAAGAAGAATATACATATAATATTGATAATAAAGTAATACAATAATAATAATAATAATTTTTATTATTATTATTAAACTTATATACCGCTACTCCCGGTTTGGTTCGGAGCGGTTTACAAAAATAGATTAAAACAATACATTTGGCTTTAAAATAACAATAAAAACAATAAAAGCAACAATAAAAGCAACAATAAAAGCAACAATAAAAGCAACAATAAAAGCAACAATAAAAACAGACATAGCCCCGAGTCTTTCACCCATTGAACGCTTGTCGGAAGAGTAAGGTTTTGCAGGCTTTCCGAAAGGCAAGTAAGTCTTGGGTGGTTCGAGTTTCCACTTGTATATTATATATTACATATAATATTAATAATAATATTGCATGATAGTGGTAACAAACAAAACCTCTGGGAGAAATCACACTAAATTTGGCCACCAAACCAATCACTTTCCAAGGAGTGACCATCAAAAAAACAACAACACCATGCCCGTATGTAGAAAGCGGCCAGGCTTTTAACCTAGGTTCCCCTAGGTAGCAAGCAGCCAGGCTTTGAAGCAGCGAGGCTATTCATTGCAATTCTAGCAGCCCAAAAAAACATTCCCCAACATGATAAACTTTAACTGATGGAGTTTCAGGGGGTTAACCTGGCATGATGTGAGTTGTAGTTCACCCACAACCTTGTCCGCTGCATCTGCTTACCTCCGAGAGGTTCTGGGCCCCCAGGTTTCCTCCCGGCAGGACCACCACGTCATACGGCCCCTGAAGGAAAGGCAAGAAGAGAAGATCAAGGTTGTCCCTCAGGGCTGAGACAGCAGGCAAGGCTTCCTGGGAAGCTGGGCCTTTCACAGACTCCTAGAGTTGGAAGAGACCCCTCAGGGCCATCCAGTCTGACCCCCTTTGTGGCCTTTTCCAACTCGGTTGTTCTATGATTCTCTGGAGAAAAAGGACCCACCACTTTACGGGCCTCCTCCAGGCTCTTGTCCGGACACAGGACCACGTCACGGCTGCACTGGACGGGCTCCTTCCCCGCCAGGCCAGCCACCGTCACTGAGATCTGGTGGAGAGAAACAAAGAGAGGGAGAGATGGATGGAAGGCCATCTGTCGAGAGTGCTTTGATTGTGACCCAATCCCTCTGGAGGCTCCGTAGCTTTCCAAGCTTTCTATCTTGGTGACACATGTTTTGGAGACACGCCTCCTTTCTCGGTATACTCATTCGGTTTCACAACCAAACTGAGTTTCATACTTATGCACACTATATGTATGTGTATATGTGTGTGTATGTATATATATATATATATAGAGAGAGAGAGAATATGTGTATACGTGTGTGCATGTGTATATATAGTGTGTGTATATTGTGTTTATATATTGTGCTTATATATTGTATTTATAAGTGTGTATATATGTAAGTATGTATGTATTGTATATAGTATGTGTGATAAAATAGTGTTTTATATAGTATGTGTATATATAGTGTTTGTGTGTATATATATACACACACATATATACATACACCTTACTATATATATAAACACTATGTATACTGTATATACAATATATAAATATATATATATATATATTTATATATATATACTCATAATATATATATAAACACATACTCACATATACAACTACGTATATAAACACTATGTATAAACACACACTATATATACACATACAGTAGAGTCTCACTTATCCAACATAAACGGGCCGGCAGAACGTTGGATAAGCGAATATGTTGGATAATAAGGAGAGATTAAGGAAAAGCCTATTAAACATCAAATTAGGTTATGATTTTACAAATTAAGCACCAAAACATCATGTTATACCACAAATTTGACAGAAAAAGTAGTTCAATACACAATAATGCTATGTAGAAATTAATGTATTTACGAACTTGGCACCAAAATATCACGATGTATTGAAAACATTGACTACAAAAAAGCGTTGGATAATCCAGAACGTTGGATAAGCGAGTGTTGGATAAGTGAGACTCTACTGTATATAAACTATAAAAACACTATATACTATATAAACACACTATATATACATACACCTATTATATATAAAAACACTATGTATACTGTATATACACTATATACAAACACACACATAATGTATATATAAACACATATACACACTACGTATATAAACACTATGTATAAACGCACACTATATATACATATATATAGCCCTGCCGTCGACTGGTCCATGATGTCACTATATATACACATATATACACTATATATTATATAAGCACACTATATATGCATACATATATAGACACTATATATACTGTATATATTATATACACTAAAAATTATATCTACACACATATATATACTGTACATGCTATATATACACTATATATACATGCATATTCACACACTATATAAACAAAACTATATATGCATACACATAAACTATATACACACACTATATATATACATATATATAGAGAGGTTAAGGTATATATAGAGACCCCCAAAGGGCACCTAGTCCAACCCCTTGGGCCAGGCAGGAAAAGCACAGCCAAAGCCTTCCCAAGAGATGTCCTTCCAGCCTCCAAATATAGCCTGAGTCTTCTCTGGGGAGGCGCATGCGCAGTAGGTGCCGGCCCTCTCTTTCTTTCCCTCCAGACTCACCCCTGCTCTGCGCATGAGGTCGGTGGGGATGACGGTCTCCATCTCCTCGGCGCCTTTGGCCAGGATCACTAAGGCCCGCTTGGAAGCCATGGCGGATAATACGGAGGGAGAGCTTTCTGGAGGCTTCTCCCTCAGGCCTTATTTTCTGATGCGCATGCGCGGCTCGTGTCCTCGAGACTGGGCGGGGCCACGGGGAAGGGGGCGGGGCTTATGGGCAGGCACATGCAACTCAGCCCCGCCCCCGTGCGAGAGACAGACAGGCATCAAAGGCAATAAGGGGCGTGGCCTTTAGGGAGGGGGCGTGGCTTCCGAGGAAAGACCCCCTCAAAAGCTTCCCGCCCACCCATTGGGTCCCACTCGGTTAGAAGAAGAGGAAGAGGATGCGGATGCTGGTGCTGATGCTCCTGGGGATGCGGATCCAGGCCTGCCCAGAAGGTGAGCCCCTTGGCACCATTCGATCCCTCCCAACAGATGGCCATCCAACCCTCTGCTTTGGAATCTAGAGAAGGGAACGCCAGCAGAGTATATTTATATAGAAAGTTGGGTCCTTAAAGGTCATAGAAGCCTGTCTAGGTAAAGGCACCACTCGATCCCTCCCGACAGATGGCCATCTGGACTCTACTTAAAAGCCTCCAGGGAAGGAGATGCAACCAGAGTATTAGGGCCCTGAAAGCCATTGGATCCCACCTGTTTATTTATTCATTTATTTAGCAGTAATGCTCAGTAGTAATTACTGTATTTACGAATTTAGCACCAAAATATCACGATGGATTGAAAACATTGACTACAAAAATGTGTTGGATAATCCAGAATGTTGGATAAGTGAGACTCTACTGTATATGAAATTGTACAATACATTGTGAATCAATTAAAAAGTTATTAAAATTGCATCAGACATTCATAAAAACACTTATAAAATACAGATGGGCATGTTCGAGTCTAAAAGACTGGGTCTGTCAATTGGGTTTCTGTTTCTGCCATAAAGGCACCATTCGATCCCTCCCGACAGATGGCCATCCGGACTCTACTTAAAAGCCTCCAGGAAAGGGGATGACAGCAGAATATATTTCTCTATAGAGTTGGAAGGGCTCCCTAAAGGTAATCTAGTCCCACCTCTTTCAGCCATAAAGGCACAATTCGATCCCTCCTGACAGATGGCCATCCAGACTCTACTTAAAAGCCTCCAGGAAAGGGGATGACAGCAGAATATATTTCTCTATAGAGTTGGAAGGGCTCCCTAAAGGTAATCTAGTCCCACCTCTTTCAGCCATAAAGGCACAATTCGATCCCTCCTGGCAGATGGCCATCCGGACTCTACTTAAAAGCCCACATCAGAGGGGTCCCTAAAGGGCATGCAGTCTTCCCCATGCAAAGCAGTCAGGCACCATTCGATCCCTCCCGACAGATAGCCATCCAGACTCTACTTAAAAGCCCACATCAGAGGGGTCCCTAAAGGGCATGCAGTCTTCCCTATGCAAAGCAGTCAGGCACCATTCGATCCCTCCCAATAGATGGCCATCCAGACTCTACTTAAAAGTTTCCAGAGAAGGGAACACCGCCAGAGTATATTTCTTTACAGAGTTAGGAGGGCTCGCTAAAGGCCATCCAGTCCTACCCCTTTCTGCTGTAAAGGAAGGCAGCATTTGATCCCTCCCGACAGAGGCCATCCGGACTCTCAGACACTCAGAAAACAGAGGAATTCCAGACATGAGTCAATCAGGGCCAGCTAACACCTCCCAACAAAGGATTACCCACAGGCAGTAAACAGCCAGGCCTTGAAACTGCATGGCTATCCAATGCTAATCAAGGTGGCCAATTGAAACCGACAAGAGTGAGTTCTTTCTTCCACCCTGGAAGTTCCACAGATACATAAACCCCACTTGCCTAGTTGACAACAGACCTCACAACCTCTGAGGATGCCTGTGGGCGAAACGTCAGGCCAGGCAGCCCAGAAAACTCACAGCAAACCAGTGATTCCGGCCATGAAAGCCTTCGACAACACATCCGGGGGAAGGACCCTAAAGGGCATCCAGTCTTACCCATGTAAACTATTCAAGGAGGCACCACTCGATCCCTCCTGACAGATGGCCATCCAGACACTGCTTAAGAATCCCTCTCCTTCATTAGGCTCCTACCGCGACCCCTCTTCAGGCCTCGAGGACTGCCTCCCCTGCGACGTTTGTGACGGTGAGTCCTTCCGTGGGGCCAAACGTGGGGTCTTGGATGGGGGGCTGCCACCTCCTCCTTTAATGAGACCCCCTTCTATTTTTCCTCCTTCTCAGAAGGGAGTTCCTATCTCCGTCCCTGCGGCCCCGAGGCCAACGCCGTCTGCAAATGCCCCCCCGGAAGAGAGTGCGGGGGCAACACCTGTGTCCGGTGCCACTGTCCGGAGGGTCAGGAGCCCACTAAGGATGGTGAGAGGTCAGTGGGGAGGGACGGAGTGTGACATCCCTTTTCCTTGTGTGACACCCCACTTGTTTCCTCTGCCAGGCGGCTGCCAACGCTGCCCCGAAGGGGAGTTCAGCGACGGGACCTCGGGACCCTGCCGCCCCTGGAGCCGGTGAGTCCCTCTTCGTATACATACAAACACAACAACAACAACAACAACAATAACACTATATTCCTCCCTTCTCCCCAGATTACAGTATAAACAGAACCAAGTAAAAATTCAATACAATGAGACACACATACACAAAGGCAAAGGCTTCTCCTTTCATTTCCGGCTTTGGAGGCCGTGCTCATCTTTTGGGGAAGGAGCCTGACATGTATTAATAATAATAATAATAATAATAATAATAATAATAATAATAATAATACTTTATTTATATTCTGCCCTTCTCCCTGAGAAACAGAACCAAGTAAACATTCAATATAATGAGACACACATACACAAACAAAGGCAAAGGCTTCTCCTTTCATTTCCGGCTTTGGAGGTGGTGCTCATCTCTTGGGGAAGGAGCCTGACATGTATTAATAATAATAATAATAATAATAATAATAATAATACTTTATATTCTGCCCTTCTCCCCGAGTGGATTTCATTATAAACAGAGCCAAGTAAACATTCAATACAATGAGACACACATACACAAACAAAGGCAAAGGCTTCTCCTTTCATTTCCGGCTTTGGAGGCGGTGCTCATCTCTTGGGGAAGGAGCCTGACATGTATTATTATTATTATTATTATTAATATTTTATTTATATTCTGCCCTTCTCCCCGAGTGGATTTCATTATAAACAGAGCCAAGTAAACATTCAATACAATGAGACACACATACACAAACAAAGGCAAAGGCTTCTCCTTTCATTTCCGGCTTTGGAGGCGGTGCTCATCTCTTGGGGAAGGAGCCTGACATGTATTATTATTATTATTATTAATATTAATATTTTATTTATATTCTGCCCTTCTCCCCGAGTGGATTTCATTATAAACAGAACCAAGTAAACATTCAATACAATGAGATACACATACACAAACAAAGGCAACGGCTTCTCCTTTCATTTCTGGCTTTGGAGGCGGTGCTCATCTCTTGGGGAAGGAGCCTGACATGTATTAATCATAATAACAACAATAATAATACTTTATTTATATTCCGCCCTTCTCCCCGTCAGGACTCACGAGCAGATTTCAATATAAACAGAACCAAGTAAACATTCAATACAAGGAACCTGACATGTATTATGATTAATAATAATAATAATAATAATAATAATAATAATACTTTATTTATATTCTGCCCTTCTCCCCAAGGGGACTCAAGAGTGGATTACAGTATGTAAACAAACACAAGCAAGTTTTCAATGCCTTGTTACAATGAGACACACATACACAAACAAAGGCAAAGGCTTCTCCTTTCATTTCCGGCTTTGGAAGCGGTACTCATCTCTGGCTCTTGGGAAAGGAGCCTAACATGTATTAATAATAATAATATATTTTATTTATATTCCGCCCTTCTCCCCAAGGGGACTCAAGAATGAATTACAGTATGTAAACAAACACAGGCACATATTCAGTGCCTTGTTACAATGAGACACACAAACCAAGGCAAAGGCTTCTCCTTTCATTTCCGGCTTTGGAGGTGATGCTCATCTCTGGCATGTATTAATAATAACAATTATTATTGTTGTTGTTGTTGTTGTTCCCTCCTAAAGCCTCACTGCTCCTCCGCAGGTGTCCCCCCGGCCACCGGATCCAGACGCCTGGGATGGAGGAGAGCGACGTGGTTTGCCAGCCGGAGCCGGAAGGCCCCACAGTGCCCAACTCAGGGATCCCCACCACTAAGAAAATGGGTGAGGCCCCACCGAGGGGATGGGTCTCGTGCCCCATAAGACAGATAAGGAGGGAAGGAAGGAAGGGAGTGGCGAAGGACCACAAGATACAGACAGATGGTGGCGGAGTATAAAAATAAAGTTGTTGTTATTGTTGTTATTATTATTATTATTATTATTATTATTTTATTATGACACAGCAAACAAGATAGATATGCTGGATTTCATATCACAAAACCACAAGTGGAACACTTCCCAAGTGTCTAGGACTGTGTGATATATTTTCGGAGATACGTGCAGATCCCAGCAGGGTGGCCTTTTGCAGTTGGCAGATCGTCATTTTGTCAATGTCTATTGTTTCCAAATGCCGGCTGAGATCTTTTGGCACGGCACCCAGTGTGCCCATCACCACCGGGACGACCTGCACTGGTTTCTGCCAGAGTCTTTGAAGTTCAATCTTGAGGTCCTGAGAGCGGCTGAGTTTTTCTTGTTGTTTTTCATCAATGCGACTGTCACCTGGGATGGCGACATCAATAATCCAAGCCCTTTTCCTTTCCACAACTGTGATGTCTGGTGTGTTGTGTTCCAGAACTTTGTCAGTCTGGATTCGGAAGTCCCACAGTATCTTTGTGTGCTCATTTTCCAATACTTTTGCAGGTTTGTGATCCCACCAGTTCTTTGCTGCTGGGAGGTGGTACTTGAGGCATAAGTTCCAATGGATCATTTGGGCCACATAGTTGTGCCTCTGTTTGTAGTCTGTCTGTGCGATTTTCTTACAGCAGCTGAGGATATGATCCATGATATGGTCCATAGAGCTGTCAGGCTCTAGTTTGTAGTGCGGCTTTCTTGTACTGGTTTTTTGTCTGCTGTGCTTTGAGGAGTTTCTGATTTTTGACTTCCATCAAAGCAGGTTCTTCACTTTGCCTGACATATCCTGCCAGGGCATGTTCTTCTTCTTTGACTGCTTGTTTTACTTGCAAGAGTCCTCTGCCTCCTGATCTTCTAGGCAGATACAGCCGGTCAACATCACTGCGAGGGTGCAGTGAATGGTCATGAGTTTTCTTGTTTTTCTGTCCAAATTGTCCAGTTTAGTATAGTTGTGCCTCTGTTTGTAGTCTGTCTGTGCGATTTTCTTACCGCAGCTGAGGATACGATCCATGGTTTCGGCAGCTTCCTTGCACAGTCTGCATTTTGGGTTATCATCATCATCATTATTGTTGTTATTATTATTATTATTATTATTATTATTATTATTATATTATTATTATTATTATTATTATTATTATTATTATTATTATTATTATTTATGACACACTTCCCCTCCTCCTCCTCCTCCTCCTCCAGAGCCCTCCACCCGGCTGCTGCCCATTGCCTTGCTTGCGGCCGCCCTGCTCTCCTGCCACCTGGTGCTGCTCTTCTTCTGCCGGCTCTGGGTTCAAGGGAAGCCCCAGGAAGGTAAGGCCGACAACTGTCCCGAGCAGAGCTTCCCTTCCTGGGCCCACGGAGATGGATCCTTCCCTTCCTCTCTCGTGCAGGACCCTGCCGCCAACCGGCCCAAGAAGTGGACGACTGCAGCTACTGCTTCCCGGAGGAAGAGGAAGGAGACGGTGGCGGAGAAGGCTTCCTGACCAAGGGGGAGCTGCTGCTGCTGGAGAAAGTCCCATAACAAGATCCCCCTCCATTCAAACCAGGCCTTCCATGTGTTTTGGACTTCAACTCCCACCATTCTTAACAGACGGGGAAAAGGAAGGGAATGGTGGGAGTTGAAGTCATAAACACCTGGAAGGGCCAAGTGCTTGCTGTAGAAGAAGTGCAAGAGGGGTTGTTTGGCTTCTCTGCTCAGCCCACCTTCCTCCTCTTTGGTGGCACTTGTTCCGCAGGCAGAAAAGGCCACCCTTTCCTCTCCCGCGTGAGCGAGTCGGCTTCGGTGGAAACATTGGGGTGGGTGACGTTGGCTGTGGTTGCAACGCCGTCCGATCCCCCGCAGACTGGAAACACTTTGACGCCCGAGGAGCTTCCTTTCTTCCTCCTCCTCCGTCACCGATACCACTGTTGCCCTTTGAAGAGGCCACTGCGTCCCACGGAGGGTCTCTCTGCCTGCTCAATGGGAAACTGCTTGTCTTTTAACCGACTGAGCCCCCCAAAAAGGGTGGCACGGCCCTGCGGAAAACATAACGACAAACGCGTTGTCGGTCCTCAGGTTCCCTCCAGTTGGAGAAATCCAATATTTTCGTCTACCTCGTTTTAATAAAGTTTCCTTTCCTTCCGAGAGCGAGAAAACGCCTGGTTCCTTTGCTGGCCGTGTCTCTAAAGCTGCATTTTTAAAGAAATCGGGGTGACAATGCTTAGAGATAAATGATAGACAGATAGATAGATAGATGGCACATAGAGATAAATGATAGAGAGCGATAATAGATGGATACATAGATGAGAGAGGTGATCCAGTCCATTCCTTTAAAACAGATGATTGATCGAGAGAGATGATACACAGAAATAAATGACAGACAGAGAGATAGGTGATACATGGGGGAAAATGATATGGATGATAGCTGGATAGATGAGAGTGAGAGAGATGATCAAGTCCAATCCTTTAAAATAGATGATATACATAGATATACAGTAGCGTCTCACTTATCCAACATAAATGGGCCGGCAGAATGTTGGATAAGCGAATATGTTGGATAATAAGGAGGGATTAAGGAAAAGCCTATTAAACATCAAATTAGGTTATGATTTTACAAATGAAGCACCAAAACATCATGTTATACAACAAATTTGGCAGAAAAAGTAGCTCAATACGCAGTAATGTTATGTTATAATTACTGTATTTACGAATTTAGCACCAAAATATCACGATATATTGAAAACATTGACTATAAAAATGCATTGGATAATCCAGAACGTCGGATAAGCAAGTGTTGGATAAGTGAGACTCTACTGTACACAGCAACCGAAAAAAAACAAAAAAAACAACAACAACACGGTATTAAAACATCGAATTAAAAACAACGAGGTTGCAATAGTGGATAAGCAAGGTGCACATGATAATGTCAGTCATGTTGGGCCTGTGTGCCGAGTTTGGTCCGGATCCATCATCTGTTTGGTACACAGTGCTCTCTGGATACAGGTGAACTACAACTCCCAAAATTCAAGGTCAAATATCCCTCAAACCCTGCCAGTATCCAAAGTTGGGTATTTATTTGTTTATTTACAGCATTTATATTCCGCCCTTTTTTCTCACCCCGAAGGGGACTCAGGGCGGATCACATTATACATATAGGCAAACATTCAATGCCTTTTAACATAGAGCAAAGACAAACAAACATAGGCTCCGAGCGGGCCTTGAACTCATGACGTCCTGGTCAGAGTGATTCATTGCAGTTAACTGCAGCTGGCTTGCTCTCCCGCCTGCGCCACAGCCCGGGTAGTTGCGTATGTGTGCCAGTTATGGTCCAGATCCATCATCTGTTTGGTTCCCCATGCTCTCTGGATGCAGGTGAACTACAACTCCCAAAATTCAAAGTCAATCCCCACTAGAATCCCCCCATCAGTCATGTTGGGCCTATATGCCAAGTTTGCTCCAGATCCATCACCGGTTGGTTTCCGAGTCGTCTCTGGATATCGGTGAACTATAACTCCCAGAATCCAGGGTCAAGAAATAGATCTAGATCACGTCTTGCAGCAAGCCTTTTCCCCGAAGCAGTGAATCATCCTCCTCCTTCCTTGTCCCCGTCCGCTTTGGGGCAAGGAGAAAAGGGTCAGGGCTCCTTGCAAGGAGGGGGGCAGCCTTGACGTCATGCTGTGCGTCACAACCTTGAGAACGTCCCCCAAAACGTCTGTTGGGGGGGAACAAGGGAGAGACGCCCCTCATTAAAAGCCGAGAGGACGCACACCGGCGGGTGCCAGGACTCCATTTAATTAAGGGAAAGAGCTTGAGAGACGTCAGAGGAACGGGGAAAGGAGGGAAGGAGGGGTCCCAGCCCCCCACAAAAAGCACATAGAGACCCTCCACTAACTTTGGGGGACGATGGGGACCTATGGGAACCCCGGGCCACATGCTCTCTTGCAACTCATGCTGCAAAGGTCAGCAAAAAAGTCTCCGCACACTGCAAAGGAGCTTGTAAAAGAGGAGGGTCATGTCATTAATAATAATAATAATAATAATAAAATAGACACTTGGAAAGTGTCCGACGTGTGATCCAATACAACAACCAGCAGAGTGTCTGCTGTGGAGTCATCTTGTTGTGTTTCAAATAATAATAAATTTTTTTCCGTGTCAGGAGCAACCGGAGTTGCTTCTGGAGTGAGAGAATTGGCCGTCTGCAAGGACGTTGCCCAGGGGACATTGCCCGGATGTTTTGATGTTTTTACCATCCTTGTGGGAGGCTTCTCTCATGTCCCCGCATGGAGCTGGAGCTGATAGAGGGAGCTCATCCGCACTCTCCCCGGGTGGGATTCGAACCTGGCAGCTTTCAGGTCAGCAACCCAACCTTCAAGTCACAAGGCTTTAATCCCCTAGGCCACCAGAGGCTCAATAATAATAATAATAATAATAATCTATATATATAAAAGAGTGATGGCATCACGGCGACCCACAAAACAACAAAACTACAGGCCCCCCAACCTCGAAACTTGACAACACAACCCACCATCCACGCCTCTAGGGTGATACAACAAAAAGAAAAGAAAAATAAAGTCCTGCTTAGAGAGAGAGAGGAATAATTGCTTTTATCCAATTGCTGCCAGTTAGAAGGCTAAGCTCCTCCAACTTGGTCTCCTAGCAACCCAATAAAAATAATAAAAAACACAAAACAATTTAAAAACACTAAAAAATTAATACAATAAAATACTATAATAACAGAAAATAACTAAAAATAATACAAGAAAATAATACAATATAATAAATAAAAAGATAACTTACAATAAAATTAATTAAAAAATACAAATAACGTCAAATAAAAATTACACAACAATTTTTAACCAATACCACCACCACTTTGCCACAGCAACGCGTGGCCGGGCACAGCTAGTAATAATAATAATAATAATAATAATAATAATAATAATAATAACAATAATAATAATATAGACACTTGGGAAGTGTCTGACGTGTGATCGAATACAACAACCAGCAGAGTATCTGCTGTAGACTCATCTTGTTGTGTTTCTAATAATAATAATAATAATAATAATAATAATAATAATAACAACAACAATAACAACTTTATTTTTATACCCCGCCTCCATCTCCCCAAAGGTTCTCGGGGCAGCTAACATGTGGCCAAGCCCAAACAATTACAATAAAAACAAAATAAAATACATACAAGACACCTGACAGCATACGGTAAAAATACAGTGAGCACAACCAAAGCACCCCAGACAGATGGTCACTCAGGCTCTGTTTCAAAGCCTGCAAAGAAGGAGCTTCCACTACAATACACTCCTGGCTCTGAGCATGGGAGAGAGGCAGGCACCTCCTCCAAGGGGCCTGGCCTTGCCTTATATAATAATAATAACAACAACAACAACAACAACAATTATTATTATTTATTTGTGTATCCCGCCACCATCTCGGGGCAGCTAACATGTGGCCATGCCCAAACAATTACAATAAAAACAAAATAAAATACATACAAGGCACCCAACAGCATACGGTAAAAATATTGATACAATAGCAGAGAGCACAACCAAAGCACCCTAGACAGATGGTCCCCCAGGGTAACCCAGGGTCCCCGAAGGGACTTGAGGCGGCTAACATGGGGCCAAGCCCAGAAAAGACAAAGTGTAAACAAGTTAAAATATAAAGCAAAACGATAAAATAACAAAGCAGCATAAAATCAAAAACAAGTTAAAGCCTTGCTCTGCCTCCTGCCATTCCCATGGGGCAGCCCCTCCCTTGGCCCAGGCCCTGGCCTTGCTCTGCCCCACTTGTGCCGCGCAGGGTGCCTCCGCGCTCTTGACCGCCAAGGGGTCACGCTTGGGCAGCCCGTCCTGCTCCGAGGGGCTGCCAAAACCCACCTTCCATGCCCGCTCCCATCAAATAACACATCAACCCACCCTCCTTGGACCCCAGCGTGTGCCCATGACTTCATTCTGGTGCTTGTTTCCCTTCCTGGGGTCTGGGGTCCCCACACAATTTTTTGGGGTCTCCCCAAAGAGAGGCTCCCCCCCCCCCGCACCCCGCTGTTTTGCAGGTGGGCCATAAATCAGCCCTGCTTTGGCAGCGGCCCCATCTCCATCTCCTTTTCCATTAGCACCTGATTGATGGCTAGAAGGTGCTCTTGGCTTTTCCGTGTCCGATTTGTAAACTTTGGAGTGAGTGTCCCTTGCCCGCCCACCCGCCCGCCTGCCGCTCTGTCCATCAGCCGGGAGATTTATTGGCTCTGAAGGAAGGAGGATGACATCAACGCACTCTCGGCGCACGGTGCGGACCCGGCGCCCATTGGAGGGATGGGTGGCGGAGGCGATGGCGGGCGTCATTGGCTGCGGGGGGAGGAGAGGGCCATGCAGGCCATATATGCCCACCTAGGGCCACCCCAAGAGAAGCCACACTGGCCAGCGGACAGGGACACCCACACCTGGAAGAGAGGAAGGAAGGAGAGAAGGAAGGAAGAAGGATGGAGAAGCTGGGCTGGATCTGTCTCTCCCTGGCCAGCCTCGCAGGGCCGGCGGTCTGGGCACTGCCCCCCGGGGACATGGCCGGAGAGCTTGCCCCTTGGCCTCCAGGTAAGGACCTCTCCCATCACCCACTCTGGAAGGGACTATTATTATTATTATCATCATCATCATTACTATTATTATTATTACCATTTTGACACAGCAAACAAGGTAGATATGCTGGATTTCATATCACAAAATCACAAGTCGAACACTTCCCAAGTTACAATTATTATTATTATTATTGTTATTATTATGACACAGCAAACAAGATAGATATGCTGGATTTCATATCACAAAATCACAAGTCGAACACTTCCCAAGTTACAATTATTATTATTGTTATTATTATGACACAGCAAACAAGATAGATATGCTGGATTTCATATCACAAAATCACAAGTCGAACACTTCCCGAGTGTCTAGGACTGTGTGATGTATTTTCGGATGATGCGTGCAGATCCCAGCAGGGTGGCCTTTTGCAGTTGGCAGATCGTGATTTTGTCAATGTCTATTGTTTCCAAATGCCGGCGGAGATCTTTTGGCACGGCACCCAGTGTGCCCATCACCACCGGGACCACCTGCACTGGTTTCTGCCAGAGTCTTTGAAATTATTATTATTATTATTATTATTATTATTATTATTATTATTATTATTATTATTATTATTGCCCATGTGCCCACTGTTGTGCTGGCACTGCCGGCAGAGCTTTGGGTGACCCTTTCGCCCCTTTGGAAAGGGCAGGAGAAGGGGTGCCGTTGCTAGCGTGGCCCTGGCTGCCACGAATCCCCACCTGATTCTAAGAGACCCCCTTTTCTCTCCCCAGCGGCTCCCGAGGAAGAGGCTTGGCTTGGTCTGGAGGCGTTGGCGGCTCAGGTGAGCCCTCCCCAGGAAGCAGGCGACCGCCCCAGGAAAGCAGGTAAGGACCTCTCTTTCTCATCCTTTTGTGCTTTGGCAAGATTCCCCTCCTGGCTTGGAAAACCCAAACTCCTCTCCGTCTCCCTTGCTTCCAGGTCTCCGGCCAGACGGCCTCCAGCCACAAGAAAGCGGCTTCCGAAAGGTAAGCAGTGGCCTCTGACCTCTGTGGATGTTATTTGGGTCCTGCCAGGGGTTTCCTCCCAGAGAAAGAAGGCTCTGGCTGGGGGCCCATGGGGCAGCTCAACCCTTTTCCTGACCAGGATCCAGGTGGGGGGGGGGGGGGGCTGTTAAAGAGTTTTCTTGCAAATGGTTAATTCCCAACATTAAGAAACAATGCCGTTTTTTCGTTCCTGAGAGCCATGGGCATGCTGATGTTTTCATCTCCTTTCTTTTCCTTCTTTCCTCTCTTCCCCCATCTTTTCGTTCCCTCTTCTCTTCTTCTCCACTTTCTTTCTTTCCCTTCTTCTCTTCTTCCCTCTTTCTTTCCTTTCCTTCCTCTCTTCCCTCTTTCCATTCTTCCTTTCCTTCCTCCTTTCTTTCCTTTCGTTCTTCTCTTCTTCCTCTTCCTTCTTTCCTTTCCTTCCTCTCTGCCTCGCCCTTTTCATACTTCCTTTCTTCTTCCTTTCCTTCCTCTCTTTCTCACCCTTATTTCCATTTTTCCTTCCCTTCCTTTCTTCCTTTCCCCTCTTCCTCCCTCTCTTCTTTTCTTCTTCACTCTTTCTCTCCTTTTCTTCCTCTCTTCCCCCCTTCCTTCTTTCCTTTCCTTCCTCTCTTCCCCGTCCATCTTTCCATTCTTCTTTCCCTTCCTCCTTTCTTTCCTTCCCTTCCTCTCTTCCTCCCCTCCCTTCTTTCCTTCTCTTTCCCCTTTCTTTCCTTCCCTTCCTCTCTTTCTCACCCTTCCTTCCACTATTTCTTTTCTTCCTTCTTTCCTTCCCATAATCTCTTCCTCCCTTCTTCCTTTTCTTTCCTTTCTTCCTCCCTTTCCTTCCTTCCTCTTCTTCACCCTTCTTTCCATTCTTCCTTTTCTACCCCCTTTCTTTCCTTCCCCTCTCATTCTCTTCTTCCTTTCCTTGCTCTCCTTTGCCCAGGTGTTGCTGACCAGCCTCCCTCGCTCCTCCTTCTTGAGCCGCTTGCTGGCTGCCAACAGGAAGCCCTACAAGAAGCGGGGCGGCCTCTCCGAATGCTTCTGGAAATACTGCGTCTGACCGGCTCCCATCCCTCCCTTTCTCTTCTTCCATTCAACACTGCCACCAAGAACTGTATCCAAACCCTGCATCTAGACTTGTCAACATCTGAATAAAGACATCTGAAGCTGGCAAAAACCTCCATTGTTCCTGGCTGTTTGTGGGGCCAATAATAATATCATACTTATAATAATAAATCCCTGCTTGGTTTTGCAAAGCCTTGTCTTTCTTTTCTTCTGCTAAGGCCCGTCCTCCCTACCACAACTTTTACAAAGTCAATCTATTTTAGGAGCGCGTTTTATATTGGTAACTGCACCCACTTTCTCGGCACATATCCCTTTGGAAATAAATGTCAATCATAACCTTATTGAAAAGGAAAAACAATGTCATATCCGTTTGGGAAATGTGAATCCCCATGAATATGTGGAGACTACCTTTTGAAAACCACTAGTCAAGAAAAGCATGACCTTGTTAGAAGTCAACCCTTTGAGCAAGCGATATTCATAAGCATTCATGTAATGGCACACAGGTAAGTAACTCAGCTATTAAACTGAAGAACCATGTCTTTGAACTGCCAAGGGCAATATATTTGGTTAGCATTCACCATGCAGGCACATTTCTTAAGTTCAGTTATAGATAGGGCAGGAGCCCCAGTTGCGCAGTGGGTTAAACCCTTGTGCCGGCAGGACTGATGACTTGAAGGTTGGGTTGCTGACCTAAGGGATGCTGGTTCAAATCCAAACCAGGGAGAGTGCAGATGAGCTCCCTCTACCAGCTCTAGCTCCATGTGGGGACATAAAGAGAAGCCTTCCACAAGGATGGTAAAAACATCAAAAACATCTGAGCGTCCCCTGGGCAACGTCCTTGCAGACGGCCAATTCTCTCACGCCAGAATGTAGGGTATCATTCTTAATCAACAGTCCATAGTCTTTAGGTATAGTTGTACCCACTGAAGTCCGTAACTCATACTTCTCTACTGAAGCCCAAACAGCAACATGCACCCACCTCCACTGAGGTCTGATGCGATAGGACATCCACCTCCACCGAGGTGTAGAGCAGACTGACCACAGAATGGAGTCCTGAGTCTGAATATGCTCAGTACAATCACGTCTATAACCTCTCCCACACCAAAGAGGTACGGTCAAACTGGAAAATCAACATACACATAGAATACAGGTTAGCATAATAATAATAATAAAAAAAACTTTATTTATACCCCGCCACCATCTCCCCAACGGGCCATGCCCAAAACAATACAATATAAACAGCATATAAAAGAACAACACATCACAACACAATAAGCAATACAATAAATAATAATATCTATTACAAAATAAAACAAGGAAACAATGAAAAACAAAGGCAGACCACATGAACATTAAGTTAAAACTCGGGGTGAGAGAGACATAAAAATAAAAACCACAGCAAAACAGGTATATAAACAAATAGTGAGAGACTTGGGAGGTTGCAATTTCCAACATTTTATTAATGTACAGGGTTCCTTGCTCAAGAGCCTGCTCACCTAGCATCTAGGTGAAGGGGACAAGAGACCTGATTTCATTTGATTAATAAATAGCTATAGATCCTTTGCCAGGCAGGAAGACACCATTTAATCCCTCCCGTCAGATGGACATCAAACCTCTGCTTAAAAACCTCTAAAGAGGCTGTCTATCCTTCTTCCCAGAAAGATAGAGAACCGCAGACGGAAGAAGCCCAACGCAGGCAGAACCAGACGGCCACTCAAAAGGTCTGCAAGCCTGAATCCGGCCGCATTTGAGAGACGACTGCTTCTGATCCTATCAGCTGTCAAAGCGCTTTTGATGGCTGGTTATTTATTTGGCTATTAGTCCTACTGGAGATGGTGCGCCAAATAGGCCACTTTAACGATATCAACAGGAAGGCGGGAAGAGATCAGCTGAATCACTGTAAACAGCACCATTATTCTTAGGGAGACCCAGACTGATCGTTTCCCCGAAGTCGAGGACACGACCTTCCCTGGGTTCATTTCCCTCTATGAAGACACTTGAAGACCTGTTGACTCATATGGTCTCATTTTATATTATTATTATTATTGACACAAAGACACAGTATGACACAGCAAACGAGATATATATGCTGGATTTCGTATCACAAAATCACAAGTTGAACACTTCCCAAGTGTTTAGGACTGTGTGATGTATTATTATTATTATTATTATTGACACAAAGACACAGTATGACACATCAAATGAGATATATATCCTGTATTTCGTATCACAAAATCACAAGTCGAACACTTCCCAAGTATTTAGGACTGTGTGATGTATTATTATTATTATTATTATTATTGACACAAAGACACAGTATGACACAGCAAATGAGATATGTATCACAAAATCACAAGTTGAACACTTCCCAAGTATTTAGGACTGTGTGATGTAATATTATTATTATTATTGACACAAAGACACAGTATGACACAGCAAACGAGATCTATATGCTGGATTTCGTATCACAAAATCACAAGTTGAACACTTCCCAAATGTTTAGGACTGTGTGATGTATTATTATTATTATTATTATTATTATTATTATTGACACAAAGACACAGTATGACACAGCAAACAAGATCTATATGCTGGATTTCATATCACAAAATTACAAGTTGAACACTTCCCAAGTATTTAGGACTGTGTGGTGTATTTTCGGATGATGTGTGCAGATCCCAATAATAATACAGTAGTCTCACTAATCCAAGTCTCACTTATCCAAGCCTCTGGATAATCCAAGCCATTTTTGTAGTCAATGTTTTCAATATATCGTGATATTTTGGTGCTAAATTTGTAAATACAGTAATTACAATATTTGCTTGGATATAACATGAAGTTTTGGTGCTTAATTTGTAAAATCATAACCTAATTTGATGTTTAATAGGCTTTTCCTTAATCCCTCATTATCCAAGATATTCGCTTATCCAAGCTTCTGCCGGCCCGTTTAGCTTGGATAAGTGAGACTCCACTGTAATATTATTATTATTATTATTATTATTATTATTATTATTTATACACCCCTTTTTCTCTCCACAAGGAGACTCAAAAAGCGGCGGATGTTAAAAGCTCTTCAATAATAATAATAATAATAATAATAATAATAATAATAATAATAATACAACTTTATTTATATACCGCCCTATCTCCCGGATGGGACTCAGGGCGGTTTCCAATCATAAAAACAACACATACACTACACAACAACATAACAACACAATTGTAAAACAATACAATTATATAGCAATAAATAACATTTACACAACCTGATCAAGGGGACGGGAACCATAATACAGCTTAAACATTTACAAACATGAAAACAGAATTAAATACCCTATGGCATACTTTGCCAAACTAGAGGTACCCAACTATCAGAGGGCCTTCACCCTGGCACTATGACATGCCCTCCCAACTGCCGTATTAGAGGGGCAATATCGGAAGATCTCCTACCCGGAGAGACTGTACACCTGTGAAGCTTGATCCAGACTTCGCAGCCCACAGACCTTTTCCTCGAGGGGAGGCCTCTCTCTGCTCTGTGTTGGAAAGACACCCTCCTTCAGGGTGAGCTCCTGCAAAGACAAAGAGGCTTGGTGAGAATAATATAGTTAGAAGAGACCCCAAGGGCCATCTAGTTCAACCCCTTGCCATGCAGGAAAAGCATAACCAAAGCATCTCCAAGATGGCAATCCAGCCTATGTTTAAAAGTTTCCACCAAACTGCGAGGCAGAGAGTTTTGCTGTTGAACAGCTCTCACGGTCAGGAAGTTCAGACAGAATCTCCTTCCCTGTCATGGCTCAATTGAGTCTGAGTCTTCAGAGAATTAGAAAACAAGTCTTGCTCCATCTGCCTTTCGACAGCAATGCCCAGTATTCCAGGTGACTTCCCTCAATCTATACTATAAACGTTTTGATGCAGCCCAAAATCCCATTGTGGTGCTGCATTTTATTTATTTCCAATATTTATATCCCACCCTTCTCACCTGAAGGGACTCAGGGCGGCTTACAACACTGGCACAATTAGATGCCTATACAAAATCAATCAACAATACATAAAATCACTTTAAAACTATTAAATACAATATAAAATTACAGTATATAAATTTTAAAAATACATATGCTCAGATTCGTTCATCCAAAAACCTCACACTGTTGGCTCGAGTTCAGCTTGTTGTTCATTAAGACTCCAAGGTCTCTTTCCCATATGACTCTGTTGCCAAGCTAGGCATCGTCCATCCTGCATCTGTGCATTTTCCTTTTTTCCCTACCTAAGTGAAGTATCCTACATTTCTTCTTTGTTGAAAATTCACTTAGGCAGGGGGGAAAAAAATGAAATGCAGAGATACAAGACGGACAAAGCCCCGGCTTGACAGTGACTCACTTTGAGACAGGACTGGTGAATGACGGGCTCCTTTTATTTATTTTTTAATACTGTGTACAGTTTATCGATTTGAGTGACTTCAGGATGATTTCTTTCTCCCGTCAACAGGCTCCGTGACAAATGGTCCCATTCCATCACACCATCACATGCTGGATACAAATGCGCACAGATTAAAAGGTTCTGCTGGCCCTGAAAAGTTTTTTCTGTACATACAGGGTGTTTGAAAAAGAACTCCCTAGCTTTAATGTGTTTTACATTAAAACTAGGGAGTTCTTTTTCAAACACCCTGTAATAATAAAAATCAAAGTTTCTATGTATTTAATGTATCTATTTTGTTTGTATGTATTTTCCAAGATGGCCCCCCATTTCCTCCAACAACAGATCTGGATAATAATAATAATAATAATAATAATAATACAGTACTAATAAAAGGTTTTTAAGATCATGACAGGGGCTATTGTGGTTTCATATGTTTTTGATAGATTTAATCTGAATTGTTTTTAATACTAATGATGTTTAATGCTGTTGTATATTTCAAGCTGTATGCTGATGTTTTTATGTTAAGCAGCTTTGAGTCTTCTGTGGGAGAGATAAAGCAAGGTAAATATAAATACAGTAGAGTCTCACTTATCCAACACTCCAATGTTCTGGATTATCCAACGCATTTTTGTAGTCGATGTTTTAAATAAATTGTGATAATTTGGTGCTAAATTTGTAAATACATTGGAGTCTCATCCAAGCCTCTGGATTATCCAAGGCATTTTTGTAGTCAATGTTTTCAATACAGTAGAGTCTCACTTATCCAACACTCGCTTATCCAAGCTTCTGGATTATCCAAGCCATTTTTGTTGTCAATCTTTTCAATATATCATATTTTGGTGCTAAATTTGCAAATACAGTAGAGTCTCACTTATCCAAGCCTCGCTTATCCAAGCTTCAGAATTATCCAAGCCATTTTTGTAGTCAATCTTTTCAATATATCATGATATTTTGGTGCTAAATTTGTAAATACAGTAGAGTCTCACTTATCCAAGCCTCGCTTATCCAAGCCTCTGGATTATCCAAGGCATTTTTGTAGTCAATCTTTTCAATATATCATGATATTTTGGTGCTAAATTTGTAAATACAGTAGAGTCTCACTTATCCAAGCCTCTGGATTATCCAAGCCATTTTTGTAGTCAATCTTTTCAATATATCATGATATTTTGGTGCTAAATTTGTAAATACAGTAGAGTCTCACTTATCCAAGCTTCTGGATTATCCAAGCCATTTTTGTAGTCAATCTTTTCAATATATCATGATATTTTGGTGCTAAATTTGTAAATACAGTAGAGTCTCACTTATCCAAGCCTCGCTTATCCAAGCCTCTGGATTATCCAAGGTATTTTTGTAGTCAATCTTTTCAATATATCATGATATTTTGGTGCTAAATTTGTAAATACAGTAGAGTCTCACTTATCCAACACTCGCTTATCCAAGCTTCTGAATTATCCAAGCCATTTTTGTAGTCAATCTTTTCAATATATCATGAGATTTTGGTGCTAAATTCGTAAATAATTCCTTCTCTTTTCCTCTTTCCCTGTTCTTCCTTCCTTCCTCTCTCAAATTACATATACTTCCAGAAAATATACCGACCTCAACGCTTCGGGCCTTCACTTTCTCCCTCAGGCCTCATTTTTTCTCGGACACAAATAAACACAGGCCTCCTGGTCCCGCCCCCTTACAGCCATTGGCTGCGGGAGCCACAGCGCGTCCTCCTATTGGTGGAAAGGAGATTGGGCGGGAAGTGGGGGCCCGCCTCCTGCTCCTGCTGCTTCTGCGCATGCGCGGAGGCCTAGTAACTGTCACTTCTCCTCAGGGACGGCCTTCGCGTCCAATTTCTTTTTAATGTCAGTTATTTCAATATTTAATGTGAATTGTTTTAATGTCAGTTATTTCTATATTGGGACTATTTCTAATTTTTAATGCCAAGTCTCCATACCAAATAGTATCAGTTTGTGGTATGGAATAGTGTGGGAAATAAGGAGTCTTAATTTGGCCTATTTTTTAATCGCATTTCAATGGCGTCTCATTATTTCAAATTGGGACTATTTTTAATGGCATTTCAATATTAATGCCAAATCTATACCGAATAGTATCAGTTTGTGGTATGGAATAGTGTGGGAAATAAGGAGTCTTAATTCGGCCTATTTTTTAATAGCATTTCAATGGCGTCTCATTATTTCAATATTTAGTGTGAATTGGGACTATTTTTAATGGCATTTCAATATTAATGACAAGTCTCCATACCGAATAGTATCATTTTGTGGCATGGAATAATGTGGGAAATAAGGAATCTTAATTCGGCCTATTTTTTAATAGCATTTCAATGGCGTCTCATTATTTCAATATTTAGTGTGAATTGGGACTATTTTTAATGGCATTTCAATATTAATGCCAAGTCTCCATACCGAATAGTATCAGTTTGTGGTATGGAATAATGTGGGAAATAAGGAATCTTAATTCGGCCTATTTTTTTAATCACATTTCAATGGTGTCTCATTATTTCAATATTTAGTGTGAACTGGGACTATTTTTAATGGCGTTTTAATATTAATGACAAGTCTCCATACCGAATAGTATCATTTTGTGGCATGGAATAGTGTGGGAAATAAGGAGTCTTAATTCGGCCTATTTTTTAATAGCATTTCAATGTGAATATCAAGTCTCCATACCATATAGTATCATTTTGTGGTATGGAATAGTGTGGGAAATAAGGAGTCTTAATTCGGCCTATTTATTAATCGCATTTCAATGGCGTCTCATTTCAATATTTAGTGTGAATTGGGACTATTTTTAATGGCATTTCAATATTAATGCCAATTCTCCATACCGAATAGTATCAGTTTGTGGTATGGAATGGTGTGGGAAATAAGGAGTCTTAATTCGGCCTATTTTTAAATAGCATTTCAATGTGAATATCAAGTTGATATCGAGTTGGTATTATAATATAGTAATAGTAAGGCCAATATGGATGGGGAAACAGAAGAACAGCCTGCCTTAGTGGAGCAACATTGACACAAATGACCAGCCAATGCCAGAAAGGGACAAAAAGTTTCATCTATGCCGACGATAGTGTCATCACCGCTCAATCCGAAGGGACGACGACTGACAGCAGGAACCCCCTTGGCAAAGGTTAGCAAAGACACCAAAAGTTTTTTTTTTTTAAAAAAATACATTATAACTGTACCCTCAATTCACCTCTGACACGATAAATAAATGTTAACATCGAGTCAATACAGAGTTGATGGCATGATAGTTCCAGCTTGTCTCCTGTGCCATAGCAACATGCTATGCTAATTTTATATACATATATATATATATATATATATATAATTTATTAATATATAATATATTGTATATACATATAATATTGATAGTAATATTATAATGGAATACAATATTATACTAGTAATAATACAATATAATAATATTAATTACATATTATATATTAAATGTAATATTACTAATAATACTACCATATACCGTATTGTGGAGAGAAAAAGCAGGATACAAATAAACACAATTTAATGCAGTTTGAGCCCACTTGATGGATATATATATTTACAATATAAAAAATATAATAATAAAATAAATATAGATGTATGGATATATATGTACACTATAATAATTATAGATGGCTGGATATGTATGTACAATATAACAATAGTAATCATATAATAAATATAGATGGATGGATATATATGTACACTATAATAATATATAGATGGATGGAGATGTATGTACAATATAATAATAGTAATAATATAATAAATATAGATCGATGGATATATATATACAGTAGAGTTTCACTTATCCAACATAAACAGGGCGGAAGAACGTTGGATAAGCAAAAATGCTGGATAATAAGGAAGGGTTAAGGAAAAGCCTATTAAACATCAAATTAGATTATGATTTTACAAATTAAGCACCAAAACATCATATACAACAAATTTGACAGAAAAAGTAGTTCAGTACGCAGTAATGTTATGTTGTAATTACTGTATTTACGAATTGAGCACCAAGATATCACGATATATTGAAAACGTTGACTACAAAAATGGCTTGGATAATCCAAAACCTTGGATAAGCGAAGGTTGGATAAGCAAGACTCTACTGTATTTCAATATTAACCTCAAGCATTAATATTTAATAGTGTCTCAATGTTAATATCAATACAGAGTTGATGGTATGATATAGTATTACGCCAATCTTTATAGTAGTTCAATAGGAATATCAAGTCAAAATAGAGTTTATAGAATGGGGTATATAGTACGACTATTTGTAATAGTCACTCTCAAGCAACCAGAAACGACAATTATCCGGCATCCAGCAATTCCCAGTCTCCTGAAAGTATACTGTACTCCCCTAAAAGGTTCAGGTACAATCTAAAATCAATATTTCTCATTGTTTTATTTCAACTGAAAGAGAGGAAGAGATCTTAAATGTAAGTTTACACGAAAGCTTGAATGCTCTACCGAGCACAGAGCAATTATGAGTTGTGTTTGAGCTAAAAACACAAACAGACACAGGCTGAAACATGTATCATAAGTCTTTCCATTGCATTAAGAAAGAGAGGAAACAGGCCAAAGTGACTACAAATCCACTTTTATTCAACTGTTAACAGCGAAGGCCTCCCTTTTCCCTGGAGAAGCCATCAGTTAAGTGTTAGTTAAAAATATCTCAAAACCAAAACTCCACAAGTTCCATTAAGCTCAGAATTTAGGCAGTTTAGTACTTTTAATTGCAGTACAATTGGTGGGTTAATTGGCGGGAAGGAAAAGCAAGACCTCACGTGTCTTCTAACACCTCAAAACCACAAATCCGGTATTATTATTTTTAAGCCGCATCCCCGAACACAGAAAAGCTCCAAAGACCATGGATTTAATTCTTAAATACTACTTTTAGGGTGCCATTTTCCATCTTCCTGGTGGTACGTGAAAAAGTACTGCAACTTTGGCTCTACCCGGAGGCAGCTTTCATTAAATGCATCCAGAATTTCAATAATAATAATAATTAAGAATACTTTCCGGTGTTTTGTTCAGGACCAAGCAGTAAGGCACCAAGTTTGAAAGATTGTGTCCGAAACAAACAAGAAGGTCTCTTGGGCGGTGACTTTTAAGTGTGACACCATCCCATCAGAATGGGAAAAGCTGTGTGAGATTGGCAAGATGTGCTATTCAATCAATCATAATATAAATATAATAATTGTTTTTAAATTATATTTAGCATTGCACTATTTAATCAAGGCAACATTTGGCACATTTGCATTTGAGATGGTTCCCTCATCCAAGAAGGCACCAAGTGAAAGTGGGTTTGCCATTCAATAATAATAATATAATGATCTATTATTACTATTATATTTAGAAATACTGTTTAATCAAGGCAACGTTTGGCACATTTGCGTGTGAGAGGGTCCCCTCATCCAAGAAGGCATGAATAAAAATTAGTTTGCCATTCAATAATAATAATAATAATATAATGATTTATTATTATTATTATTATTATTATTATATTTTAAAATACTGTTCAATCAGGGCAACGTTTGGCACATTTGCGTGTGAGAGGGTCCCCTCATCCAAGAAGGCACGAATAAAAACTAGTTTGCCATTCAATATTATTATTATTATTAATTATTATTATTAAGTATTACGCTGTTTAATCAAGGCAATGTTTGGCACATTTGCATGTGAGAGAGTCCCCTCATCCAAGAAGGAATAAGAACTAGTTTACCATTCAATAATAATAATAATAATAATAATAATAATAATATATTCAGTATTATGCTGTTTATTACAGTGAAATAAATGCCAAGCCCCTCTTGCCCTTTCCTCCCCGACTCACACAGCTCCCCTTGGCAGCCTGAACCCACCAAATTAGCATTTATTTTACACGTTTCAGCATTAAAGGCATGCTGCTGAAGAACGACAAAAGAGTAGGTGCATCTTTCCGAATTAAGGTTTGATTTGGGCACCGTAGGAAAAGTGTGACAGTGCAGCAGGTTACTGAAGTTTCTTGCAGAGGGGTCTTCTTTGGCTCCCGGCAGCTCACGAGGACACGCTCCAAACTGCATTGAGAAACCACATACAAAAAAAGGAGTTTATCTCCACGAAGAGACCTTAATATATAGTAGATTCACTGTTAACCTTTGAGACCCAAATAGAAACGGCAACATTCTTTGGAGCCTGACTACCAGTGAACTTACCAATGATGATGATTAAGAGGACAACCACCACGGCTATCAATATGGCCCACATCTGGCGAGAAAAATAAGAAAATAATACAGAATCATAGAATTACAGAGTTGGAATGGACCCCCAAGGGCCACCCAGCCTTACCTGCCAGGCAGGAAGACACCATTCAATCCCTCTCAACAGATGGCCATCCAAACTTAAAAGCCTCCAAAAGAGCTCTGAGGCAGAGAGTTCCACAGTTTATTTTATTTATTTATTTTATTTACTACATTTATATTCCTCTCTTCTCACCCCGAAGGGGACTCAGGGCGGCTTACAAGTTATATATACATACAATATATTATATTATTAGCATAGCACAATAGAAGCATTATATATTACTATATTGTACTATACCACTATATTGCAATATTATTAGTAATATTACATGTAATATAAATATACCATTATAATAGTGTATTATTATTACTTCTACTACTACTACTATTGTATTATATTGTATTATTGTATTATATTATAATATTATTATCAATATTATATTATATTACCTGTTGGACAGCTCTTCTTACTGTCAGAATGTTGTTAGTAATGTTCGGATGGAATCGCCTTTCCATGGCTACATTGAGTCCCATGTTACCCACCCAACCACATATTTTCTCTATACTGTTATCTTTAACTATGTGCCGAGTTTTCTTAATTTCTGGATGATTTATTTTATTTATTTATTAACGACATTTATATCCCGCCCTTCTCTCCCCGAAGGGGACTCAGGGGTTGCAATATTATTAGTAATATTACATGTAATATAAATATACAATTATAATAGTTTATTATTATTATATTGTTTTACATTATAATATTATTATAAATATTATATGTACATACAATATATTATATTATTAGCATATCACAATATAAGCATTATATATTACTATATTGTACTATACCACTATATTGCAATATTAATAGTAATATTACATGTAATATAAACATACCATTATAATACTGTATTATTACTATTATCATTATATTGTATTACATTATAATATTATTATCAGTATTATATGTATATACAATATATTATAAGTGTAGCATAATATGAGTATTATATATTATATTGTTATATTGACACTATTATATGATGATTGTATTGGCTTCACCCTTTTTAACCCATGCCATATATGCCACCCATTTATTCCTTATGCCTTTTATCTTGCCTTCTTGTGTAGCGTCCCCCATTATGCTTGTTATCATTTGAAATTGAGCCTGATCATATAGATATCGCTTCCAATTTCCCATTGTTCTTTTTCCCCCATCTTTCCAGCCAGATGCATCTAAGTGAGGAGGAAACGATGGCAGAAGACGCCCTTACCTTGCAGTTCTTCCACCAGTACTTCCTCTTCAGCTTGGCGGCATTTGTCTCAAACTGGGAGGCTCCTGCTTGCAAGGCATCGGCCCGGTCGTCCAGCTCCGTGAGCTTCTGGTCGCGCTCCAAGACCTTGTCCACGTTGACCCTCATGATGTCCACCACCTGCAAAGCCAAAGGCTGGGTCATTGCTGTCCCCAAGTGACCCTCTCAAAGGAAAGGCCACTCGATTTGAGACATACGTACTTCGTCCACCTGGTTCTGGGTCTGCTGGAGCCGGCGGTTGGAGCCGGACAGCGAGGAGGAGGAGGCAGCTGCCCCAGTTTGGCCACTGCTTGACCTGCAGCACAGATGGAGAAAGAGATAGAAAGACAGAAGGAAAGAAAGAAAGGTGAGTCACTGTATGGACTTGGAGAGAAATTGCGTTATAATAATATAATACTTTTGTACCTCGCCTCCATCTCCTCAAAGGGAGAGGCTGCATGTTTGACTGCATCAAGAACCAAAATCCAAAAAGTCACAGATATCTATATAATATAAAGGAGGTATACAAGAACCAAGAACCAAGCATTGGCCAGAAGGCAAGAGAATAATAATAATAATAATAATAATAATAATATTTCTTACCCACATCTTTTCTTGGACAATTATTATTATTATTATTATTATTATTATTACTATTGCTGTTATTATTATTATTATTATTATTATTATTATTACAGTAGAGTCTCACTTATCCAAGACTTGCTTATCCAAGGTTCTGGATTATCCAAGCCATTTTTGTAGTCAATGTTTTCAATATATTGTGATATTTTAGTTCTAAATTTGTAAATACAGTAATTACAACGTAACATTACTGCATATTGAACTACTTTTTCTGCCAAATTTGTTGTATAACATGTTTTGGGTCTAAATTTGTAAAATCATAACCTAATATGATGCTTAATAGGTTTTTCCTTAATCCTTATTATCTAAGATATTTGCTTATCCAAGGTTCTGCCGGCCCGTTTAGCTTGGATAAGTGAGACTCTACTGTATTATTATTATTATATTTGTGGCTCACCACGCTGAAACAGGGGATGTGGCCCTTAATGAGACATAATATATTATTATTATTGTTATTATTAATATAATGATAATAATTTTATTTCTTACCCACCTCTTCTCTTGTACAGTTAATAGTAATATTATTATTATTACTACACTATGCAACACATGTTTGTTTCTGGGTATTTATCATGTCAGAAGCGAATTGAGAATACAGTTATAATATATTTTAAAAATCTTGACATTATACTAAATTTTCACTTTGAGTGCCTCTGGTCTTGCTGTGAGAAGGTTCTCCATTGTCCATGCGGCAGGGCTTAGGTTGCATTGCAGCCAGTGGTCTGTGATTTGCTCTTTTCCAGATTCTAGTATCTAGAATAATGTCAAGTTTTTAACTTTGTTTTGTGTTTTTTAAAACATACGTTACAAATGTAGCCCTGATTAGCTTCTGACACGTTACATAAATACTTTGTAGCCCCATTTGCAGTATCTTCCTGGGTTAAATATGTCCTTATTTCCTAATTGGTTCTATCATCAAAACATGGGGAAAAGTTTGTTGAGTTTGTTTTCACGGGAGGGACATCTTGCACCACGTCCCGACCAATTCAACATTGCCACCAAAACGATTACTTTCAAAGGAAGCGGCGCACAATGCAATAGGAAATAAGACTTTCAAACCAGGAACGTGTTGCAAATTGTGTTTACATAGTGTCCACGGCACCTCTGTGACACTATTAGGGTGGGAAAAAGAGTCTGAAATCGTGTGACTGACTTCTGTGGCTTGTCATTTGGGACTTCTGTGGGTTTGAGCATTTCAAAGTTGCAGCCTGGGAGAGAAGAGTGTGTTATGGATGACGCCAGGCATGGGCAAACTTGGGCCCTCCAGGTGTTTTGGACTTCAACTCCCACAATTCCTAACAGCCTACCGGCTGTTAGGAATTGTGGGAGTTGAAGTCCAAAACACCTGGAGGGCCCAAGTTTGCCCATGCCTGGCATAAGTCATAACACTTTGCTTTTCGCCCTGGCTTTGTTGTAATCTCTGTTGCTGTGTGGAGAGAAGTGGGGCTCAGAGAGTGAGGCCGGGCCGAGCTTTGCCTGGCTCTGGGCCCTGCGAAAAGACCAGGAAGGAGCTGAAAGCGAAAGTGTTGTGTCCTGGCACTTGTGGAAGGAGGGGAGGAAGAGTGGGGGAGGCAGAGGAGAAGGAAAAGGGGACACTCACATGATGGCGGAGGAGGAGGAGAAGACTTCTCCAAGGGTCTCTTAGCTGCTGCTGCTGCTCCTGCTGCTCCTACTTTTGTGCTGGCCCCTCCTCCAGGAAGGAAGGGAGCCCAACCCAAGACCAGGGAAAGGGCCCCCAGGGAGGGAAAGAGGTGGAGACTCTGGAGCAACAGCTGGGCAGAGTTTTATGGAGTGGTTTCTTTCCTTACCGCCCTTTGACTGCCTTCAGCTGGGAGAGGAGCAGCGCTGCCCTGCCTCTGGCCAGGAAAGGGCTCACAGTCCTACCACACATCAAATCCTAGTGTTGGAAGAGACCCCATGGGCTATATAGTCCAACATCCTTCTTCCAGGCACAATTAAAACACACACACACCCCTGACAAATGGTCCAGGGCAGGGGTCCTCAAACTTTTAAAGCAGAGGGCCGGTCCAAAATCCTTCAGACCAGGGGTCCCCAAACTAAGGCCCGGGGGCCGGATGCGGCCGATTGAAGCCATTTATCCGGCCCCCACAGCACAAGGACAGAAGGGGGTTGAACTAAATGATCCAAGGGGTTTCTTCTTCTGTTTCAACCCTTATTATTATTATTATTATTATTATTATTATTATTATTATTATTAACATTAAGGCTGGGTGGCCATCTGTCAGGGATGCTTTGCTTGTGCTTTTGGTGCACAAGGGCAAAAGGGGGTTGGACTAAATGGCCCAAGGGGTCTCTTCTTCTGTTTCAACCCTTATTATTATTATTATTATTATTATTATTATTATTATTATTATTAACATTGAGGCTGGGTGGCCATCTGTCAGGGGTGCTTTGCTTGTGCTTTTGGTGCACAAGGGCAAAAGGGGGTTGGACTAAATGGCCCAAGGGGTCTCTTCTTCTGTTTCAACCCTTATTATTATTATTATTATTATTATTATTATTATTATTATTATTATTATTATTAACATTGAGGCTGGGTGGCCATCTGTCAGGGGTGCTTTGCTTGTGCTTTTGGTGCACAAAGGCAGAAGGGGGTTGGACTAAATGGCCCAAGGGGTTTCTTCTTCTGTTTCAATCCTTATTATTATTATTATTATTATTATTATTATTATTATTATTATTATTATTAACATTGAGGCTGGGTGGCCATCTGTCAGGGATGCTTTGCTTGTGCTTTTGGTGCACAAGGGCAAAAGGGGGTTGGACTAAATGGCCCAAGGGGTCTCTTCCAACTTTCTTTATATATTATTTTTATTATTCTCATTATTACTAACATTGGGGCTGGGTGACCATCTGTCAGGGGTGCTTTGCTTGTGCTTTCGGTGCACAAAGGCAGAAGGGGATTGGACTCAATGGCCCAAAGGGTCTCTTCCAACCCTCTTTATTATTATTGTTGTTGTTGTTGTTATTATTATTGCTCGGTGGCCAGCTATAGTCCGGCCCTCCAACGGTCCAAAGGATCATGAACTGGCCCGCTGTTTAAAAAGTTTGGGGACCCCTGCTTCAGACTGTTGAGGGGCCGAATTATCATCTGGGGAAAAAAACCGAACCAATTCCTATGCACACTGCACATATCTTATATATAGTGCAAAACAACAACAATAACAATGAAAGAACAATACAATATTTAAAAATGAAAATAATTTTAACCAACATAAACCTATCAGGATTTCAATAGGAAGTGTGGGCCTGCTTCTGGCCAATGAGATAGTCAGGTTAATTAGGATTGTTGTTGTGTGTCTTCAAGTCATTTCAGACTTTGGGCGAGCCTGTCCAAAATTATTTATTTATTCATTTACTACATTTATTTACTATATTTTTATCCCACCCTTCTCACCCTGAAGGGAACTCAGAGCAGCTGTATGTACATACAATATATTATATTATTAGCATAGCACAATATTGGCATTATACTATATTGAACTATACCACTATACTGTAATATTATATGTAATATATAACATATAATTAATATTATTATATGATATTATTGTTAGTATTGTATTGTATAAAATGATAATATTCTTATCAGTATTATATGTATATACAATATATTATATTATTAAAACGGATATAAAATTATTATAATATAAATGAGGGCGAGGGCCAGGTAAATTACCTTGGAGGGCCACATCCGGCCCCCGGGCCTTAGTTTGGGGACCCCTGGTCCAGGGAGACCCCCTTGGGATACAGAGCAGGAGCAAGAGGAAGGCAATGGCAAACAGGCCAACCCTGTTGCAAGGATATCTCCAGGCGATAAACAATTCAAAGGGAAGAAAGGCCAGGCTCCTTCTAGGACAATGCACTCCTTATCTTCCTAGTTAAAAAAGGTTAAGTCGAGTCCTGACCGACTCTGGGGGTTGGTGCTCATATCCATTTCTAAGCTGAAGAGCTGGCGTTGTCCTTAGACACCTCCAAGGTCATGTGGCCACTGGCATGACTGCATGGAGTGCCGTTACCTTCCCGCCGGAACGGTATGCATGTCATATAAATATACGATTATAATAGTGAATTATAATTATTATTACATTGTATTACATCATAATATTATTATTAATATTACATGTATATACAATATATTATAATATTAGTATAGGTAAAGGTTTCCCCTGACGTTAAGTCCAGTCGTGTCCGACTCTGGGGGTTGGTGCTCATCTCCATTTCTAAGCTGAAGAGCCGGCGTTGTCCGTAGACACCATGTGGCCAGTATGACTGCATGGAGCGCTGTTACCTTCCCGCCGGAGCTGTATGCATGTAATATAAATATACAATTATAATAGTGAATTATAATTATTATTACATTGTATTACATCATAATATTATTATTAATATTACATGTATATACAATATATTATAATATTAGTATAGATAAAAGTTTCCCCTGACGTTAAGTCCAGTCGTGACCAACTCTAGGGGTTGGTGCTCAGTCATCTCCATTTCTAAGCCGAAGAGCTGGCGTTGTCCATAGACACCTCCAAGGTCATGGGGCCACTGGCATGACTGCATGGAGCGCCGTTACCTTCCCGCCGGAGTGGTACCTATTGATCTACTCACATTAGCGGTACCTATTGATCTACTCACATTTGCATGTTTTTGAACTGCTAGGTTGGTAGGAGCTGGGGCTAACAGCGGGCGCTCATTCCGCTCCCGGGATTTGAACCTGGCACCTTTCGGTCCGCAACTTCAGCAGCTCAGCGCTTTAACACACTGTGCCACCAGAGGCCCCGTCTTCTTAATTAAAAATTAATCTTCTTAATTACTCACATGCTAATGGAGGGATCCCACACAAACACTTTGCAATTGGTTTGGGTTGCTGTGAGTTTTCCGGGCTGTCTGGCCATGTTCCAGAAGCATTTTCTCCTGATGTTTCGCCCACATCTATGGCAGGCCTCCTCAGAGGTTGTGAGGTCTGCCGCATCACGTTGGCTCATGTTTTAACTTCGGTCTCAAGGACTCCAGGATCTTTTTCTCCCACGTACTGCTGTCGAGCCAGGAGTCCCCCATTCTGTACCTTTGCATTTTGGGTTTTTTCTGCATAAGTAGAGTAACTTACGTTTGTCCCTGTTGGACTTCCTTTTAGTTTTGGCCAATAATCTCTCTGATCTGTTAAAATGGTTTTGAATTCTGTTCCTGTCTTCTGGAGGAAGATCTGTCCCTTTCTTCTACGTTTCTTTCTCTTTCTTCCCTTGATTCTTTCACTTTTTCCATCTTCCTTTCTTTCCGTCTTTCCGTGTTTTTTTCCCCTCTCTTTCCGCGTTTCTTTCCCTCTTTCTGTTTTTCTCTTTCTGCGTTTCTTTCCGCATTTCTTTCCCTTTTTGTGTTTCTTTCCCTCTCTATGATTCTTTCTCTTTCCGTGTTTCTTTCCGTCTTTCCGCATTTCTTTCCTTCTCTTTCCGTGTTTCTTTCCTTTCTGCGTCTTTCCCTCTTTCTGCGTTTCTTTCCCTTTCCACATTTCTTTCCCTCTCTTTCCGCGTTTCTTTCCCTCTTTCCGCATTTTTCTTTCTGCATTTCTTTTCCTCTTTCCACATTTCTTTCCCTCTCTGATTCATTCTCTTTCCGTGTCCCTTTCCGTTTTTCTGCATTTCTTTCCGTCTTTCCGCATTTCTTTCCTTCTCTTTCCGCATTTCTTTCCCTTTCCGCGTTTCTTTCCCTTTCCGTGTTTCTTTCCTTCTTTCCACATTTCTTTCCCTCTTTCCGCGTTTCTTTCCTTCTCTTTTCGCATTTCTTTCCCTCTCTTTCTGCGTTTCTTTCCTTCTCTTTCTGCGTTTCTTTCCCTCTCTTTCTGCGTTTCTTTCCCTCTCTTTCTGCGTTTCTTTCCTTCTCTTTCTGCGTTTCTTTCCCTCTCTTTCTGCATTTCTTTCCTTCTCTTTCTGTGTTTTTTCCACTCTCTTTCCGCGATTCTTTCCCTCTCTTCCCATGTTTCTTTCCCTTTCTTTCCGGACCAAGGCTCGCCCTTTGGGCACTTACCTGACCAAACAAAAGCAGCCTCGATATCCACCTTGAGCTGGATGCCTTTTCCACCCCCTGCGCAAGAAAAAAAGCCTGCACGCTTCCAATGGGGAAATTTTCTTCTTTTTTAATTTACAGCAGAAAGAATATAAAGCATTCAGAAAACATTTTCCATATTTTTTTAAGGGCAATTCAAAACATTTTTGCATGGTTTCCAGCAGCTGAGTTCTTCGACAGATCCATTGATCCAGTGATGCTTTTAAACATGCACGGTTACAAAAATAAAACTTACAAAAGGAGAACATCTATAACTAGGTTCAACATGCAAGTCTCGGGCGGGGGGGACCCCCCATTTCCCCCCCTCCGTCGGTCGGTTTGGGCGCGGACTACGGTGTGGAAACTGCCATGAAGCGTGCAGCCGTCGAGGGGCGGGCGGGGGTGGTTTTTTTTTTTGTTTGTTTCATGTCATGTCCGGTATTTTTTTTTTTTTCTCTCACACGCGGGGGCCATTCGTTTTCGACACACGGGATCATGAGGATGGCGTCACACAAAGGAGGAGCAAGTCTGATTTCGGGGAGACACGGGAAGGATAGGATTAAGTGCCCTTCCTGACCAAGGCCTGCCGTCAGAGAAGGGGACGCGGGGAGAATCGGATACTGGTTTTTTTGGGGGGGAAATTTCAGGGCCTCCTTTTTGGCAGGGGATAAGCACATAGGGGTCTTCCTGCCGAACGGACGGACAGACGGAAAAAAAGGGCAAAGGAAGGAGGGGACGCTGCCTTTGGACCCAGGGTCCGAAAGGAGCAAAATGGCGGGACAACTGCTCTGTATTTTTTGCGGGGATTGCAGAGCGAGAGAGCGCGCAGCACTCCGACTCCAAACAACGGGGAAAAACGGGGCCATTGGGGGTCACTACTCTTTTTTGGGGCGGGAAAGCAAAAGGTTAGTCCCAGGTAGGAAGGCCAAAGCCGCTCGCAGATTCCTTTGGCGAGAAAGGAGCAACAAAGCAAGCGAAGGAAGGGAGGAAGGAAACATTCTCTCCACTTGGCCTGGGCGCTAAGGGCACACGTGTCAAACTCACAGCCCACGGACCGAATCCATCCCGCCGTGTCATTTGATGCGACACAGAGCTGACGGGAGTCAAGGTTGAGATGCAGGGATTGCGGGACGATTTTTGATTCCCACTCAAGCAGTACCTATTGATCTAGTTCGAAGCCTGGTTGGGGTGAGCACCCGACTGTCAAGTCCTGCTCACTATTTACCAAAACAGTTTGAAAACAGCTGAGCTGTATGTAGAGAAATTAGGTACAGTAGAATCTCACTTATCCAAGACTCGATTATCCAAGATGGGGTGGGGTATAAAAATAAAATTATTATTATTATTATTATTATTAATTGTGGATTATGTGCCTTGATATTCTGGGTTATATGGCTGTGTGGAAGGACCCCCAGGGCTCTTCCACACAGCCATATAACCCGGAATATCAAAGCAGAATAATTCACAATGTCTGCTTTGAATTGGATTATCTGAGTCCACACTGCCCTATATCCCAGTTCAATGTTTGGTGTTAAATTCGCAAATACAGTAGAGTCTCACTTATCCAAGACTCGCTTATCCAAGCTTCTGGATTATCCAAGCCATTTTTGTAGTCAATGTTTTCAATATATCGTGATATCTTGGTGCTCAATTCGTAAATACAGTAATTACAACATAACATAACTGCGCATTGAACTACTTTTTCTGTCAAATTTGTTGTAGAACATGATGTTTTGGTGCTTAATTTGTAAAATCATAACCTAATTGGATGGTTAATAGGCTTCTCCTTAACCCCTCCTTATTATCCAAGATAATCGCTTATCCAAGCTTCTGCCGGCCCGTTTAACTTGGATAAGTGAGACTCTACTGTATTTCCAATATTTTTACCCCGCCCTTGTCCCCGAGGGGAGTTTTGAAAACAGCTGAGAAATTAGGTACCGCTAATTTAGCGGGGAGGTATTTTACGACACCATAAAATGCCGGGTTTTTTTTCGTGACTTGAGAAACTGCAAGAGAATTGGCCTGAATGTTTTGATGTTTTACTGTCCTTGTGGGAGGCTTCTCTCACATCTCCGCACAAGGAGCTGGAGCTGACAGAGGGAGCTCACCATGCTCTCCCCGAGTCCTGCCGGCACAAGAGTTTAACCCATTGCACCACCAAGGATAAAACCTCTTACTCGACATTCCCGTCATCTCCGGATAATTGAATGGGATGGGAGCTGTCGTTCAATAACACCTGGGGATAGAAATCAGTAAACACTTATAGTTTACTACATTGGCCTCCTTATAGTTTTCAACAATTATAAGGAGGCCGATGTGGGAATGAGTTTGACAGCCCTGTCTTGGAGGAAGGCCAAGGGAAGGGAAGGGATTGACAGGATTCAAAGGATTCGGAGAGCAAGCTTCGTCCCCCACCGGCCACCCCCTCCCCGCATTACATGGATTTATTCTTTTTTTTCAGTCCTGGCAGTGAACAGAATCAATTAAAAAGAGAGAGAGAAAGACGCACACACAATTAATAACGCTAGAAAAGGCACCAAGAGCACTGACCCCAGGTTGGCTTCTGGATGATTTTTTTTTTCCGTGTTTTGCCACAATCTTTTGTGTGTTTTCAATGCTTTCTATTTTTTTTAAAGACACCTCTTATTTTTTTTGTTTGTTAAAACAACATAACATAACATAACATAAAAAAAACTTCACAGAATTGTGAGTATTTTTAGGCTTCACAATAAGCCTCTCGAGAGCAAGACTAAACATTATCACCATCGTCGTCGTCGTCACCATCGTCGTCGTCGTCTTCTGGGATCAGCAAGAGCAAATGCCTATTCCGTCCACCCAAGTGGCCTAGGACCCGAACATTGAAACTGGCACTAAAGCAAGAAAGGCGGTCCACGGGGCCAGAGAGGGGTGGGTTAGGGGTGCGAGACCCCCGCCTTTGCCCCCCCCCCCCCTCCGGCCACGCGTGGACCTCCGTTTCTCTTTATCAAAAAGGACGAATTCAAAACAGATTTCTTTGGCTCCTCTCTATGTGGAAATAGCAATATACCATGACACCCCTACAAAACCTTGCTTGCATCTTTGAATTATTATCATCATTATCATCACTTTTCAACTTTTTTTTTCTTGTGCAATTTCAAAGTACATTGTCTGACTTCCAGCAGGAAATATGGACATGTGAGACGTATTTATTTTTATTTTTTTTTGTTTTCTCTCTACTTTCATACTATTTTCTTCTTTTAATGTTTCATTCTACGTGTTCCTTATCGGAGTGAGTGTATGGTGTTTAAGCTAGATACAATTTTTTTTCGTATTTCGTATGATTATCTGCTTTGCAAAATAACTTAATAATAATAATATTTTTTTTCTTCTTAAGCAATATTAGCATTCACTTTACTTGGCACCATTGGCAAAAAAAGGAGGAAATTAACAAAACCCGACGGTCGAAAGGAATGGAAACCAAAACTGGGTTGCTGTGGGTGTTCCGGGCTGTCTGGCTGTGTTCCAGAAGCATTCCCTCCTGATGTTTTGCCAACATCTATGGCAGGCATGCTCAGAAGTTGTCAGATCTGTTGAAAACTAAACAAATGGGGTTTATATTCCTGTGGAAGAATGCCCAGGGTGGGCGAAAGAACTCTTGTCTGTTGCCGTTGGCCACCTTGATTAGCATTAAATGGCCTTGCAGATTCAAAGCCTGGCTGCTTCCTGCCTGGGGGAATCCTTTGATGGGAAGTGTTAACTGGCCATGAACCACATCTGGATACCAGTATTTTAAAAACTCTTAAAATCAGGACAGTAAATAAAAAAACAATACTCTGAAAACAGGGGAATTCCAGGCAGGAAACAATCGGGGCCAGCTAACACCTCCCATCAAAGGATCCCCCAGGCAGGAAGCAGGCAGGCTTTAAAGCTGCCAGGCTATTCAACACGAATCAAGGTGGCCAGTGGCAACATTAACACTTGCCTCTAACTGACAAAAGTTCTTTCTCCCACACTGGAAATATATAAACCCCACTTGCCTAGTTTCCAACAGGCCTCACAACCTCTGAGGATGCCTGCCGTAGATGTGGGCGAAATGTCAGGAGAGAATGCTTCTGGAACATGGCCAGACATCCCGGAAAACTCACCGCAACTCAGTGATTCCGGCCACGAAAGCCTTCGACAACACATTGAAACAAAAACTCCTGGTAGCCAAAAAACCAAATGTAAACATCTCTCTTTTTTTGTGTTTTAAAGTAATGTTACTTTGCCTTTTTTTCCTAAGTCTAAATACATTAGCTCTTTTGCTTCTGCAGTTTAGTCATGCTTTAGCAAAATGTTCTTCTAAAGAACATTTAAAATAAAGTTTCTCATAGTGAAATAAAGTTTTTGTTTCATTTTACAGACCGTAAGCCACTAATGCTTTGCTTTGTCGTTTTCTTTTTTTTGTTTTGTTGTCCTTGAAGTCATGCACATCTGTTTTGTTTGTTTTTTTTCCTGTTTTTTGACTATATATACAATATGTACAAACATCCACACTCTTCTGGCTCATTCAGACAAAACTATACAAAGAACGCAAATTTCTCTCGCCGAGTTCTTGACCCTTTGCAAATAAAATATTTAGCAATTAATATATTCCTCATTCCCCGTTCTGCTTCCTTTCTATATACAGAAACTGCCTAGATATATAATAATAATTATATTTTTTTTCGTTCTGGTTTGTTTCCTAGCCAAAACGAGAAATTTACTGGCCGGAAATGCTGCAGCTTCCCTTTGTAATTTCTTTTTTTTTCTCGGAGGCCGAAAGGTCCAGTCAACGGCTGAATTTGCACACTATTCTATATCGACTCCTTCGGTCGGAACACGAGGTCTGAAGGTTTTGCCCAAATCATCTTTTACAAATCGCCTAGAAGTAAAACCAAGTTAGAAAACCTTGAGTTTTTGTGAAGTAAGGCCTGAAAATAAAGTGCCAAATATGAGAAGAAGTGCATTAATGGCAGTTGAGAGAGGGAGGAAAAGACTGAGACTCGAGAGGAAAACGGGAGGAAACGAAAAACAACGAAAGGAGGACGGACACCGAACGGAAAGGCGCGTCCCATCGTCCCCTGCAAATACCCGTTTGCCTCGGAAAACACCAGACCTTTCTGGACAAAAGGGACGGACGCGAACAGCGGCGTCGCAGAGAGAGTTTCGAACAAACGAACGAGCGAACGAACGAACGGAAAGATGGAGGAAGTGCAAAGGAAATGATGGAGGAGGAGGAGGAGGAGGAGGAGTGGACCCAAAGGAAAGAAAGATGGAAGCAAGGATGGAAGGAAGGAAGGAGGGAGGAAAGGGACCGGACCCTTCCTTTCCTTCCTTTTCTTCTTCTCCCTTCGCTCCCCTTTCCTTCCTTATTTATTCCCTGGAGAATCCCAGCATTTTCCGGGTCTTGGAGATAGATGATTGACAGGTGCAGGAATAGCAATTCTTGGATTGTTGTGGGGTTTTTGCCTCTTTTTTTTTTTTGGTATCGTGTTTGTACAGTTCCACGCATGGTTTTTTTTTTGTTTTTGTTTCAATACAGCCCTATATGAAAAGGATCATTTAGTAATTGCTTCTCTTTCCTTTTGTTTTGTTTTGTTTTTTTCCGAGAGGAACGAAGCAACTTGCGAGAAGTCCTTTCCTTCCGGGTGTCACTGGAAAGCCCCCCCCTGACCCCCCCGCCTCCCTCCCCCTCCCTCCCTCCCCCATGATCCAAACCAAAAAGATTTCGAGTCCCAAGATGTCTTGCTGAACAAATTAAAAATCGTCCATGAAAGTGCAAATGTAATGACTAAACATTACCGTTTTAAAATCCCGGCCGCTGATCCGCTCAGCAGCGCAGTCAAAGTTTTGTGTTTGTTTTTGTTTGTTTTTTCAATCTTCTTCAAATAATTAAATTCGTTTGAATTGTTGTTGCATGTTTCTGCTAAAAACAGAAAATGAAAAACAGTCTGAAAAGCAACGTCACATTGCTAGGGGATGCTTCCTCCGCCTACGCCGCCGGCGCCGCCTCTCCCTTCAGGTTCCTTGGCCCTTTTCAATTCTTTCGCTCTGAAAAGACAGAAAGGCAGAGAGAGGGAGGGAAAAGGGATTGGCAACGGCTCTCTTCTTCCCTCGAGGAAAAGGGGGAAAAGAGACAGCGGTCTGAATCAATCCCATTCCCGTTGGCCCCAAGTAGTGTAGGATAGAACAAATCAGTGGCACGTTATTCCAAAAATGAACACCTGAGTTGACTCTTTCCCAATTTCCCCTTTTTGCAGGTCACAGGCTCGGAAAGGCAAGGCAAGATGCCTTTGGAGAACTCGCTCTAGAGCAGGGACCCCCAAACGACAGCCCGCAGGCTAGATCTGGCCCCACAAAGTAAGTTACCTGGACTCCGCTTTCAATTTTAAGACTGTGACTGCCATTTGTGCCCTCCCGTTACCACCACCCTCTTCTTGCTTAACTCTCCTTCCCTTTCTTCTCCCCTATCCTCCTAATGTTTTGCACTTTCTCTGGCCCAGTTCATTTTTAGGAGCCTACCTGGGTTTTTATCCAAGTATGTTTTATTGATTTGTTTTAATATTGTTGTGTTTTTATATTGTCTGTATTCACCTGGCCCCGAGTCCCTTTGGGGAGATAGGTGGGGTATAAAAATAAAGTTGTTGTTATTATTGTATGACACAGCAAACAAGATAGATATGCTGGATTTCGTATCACAAAATCACAAGTCAAACACTTCCCAAGTGTCTAGGACTGTGTGATGTATTTTCGGATCATGCGCAGATCCCAGTAGGGTGGCCTTTTGCAGTTGGCAGATTGTGATTTTGTCAATGTGTATTGTTTCCAAAGTTGTTGTTGTTGTTGTTGTTGTTAATAATAATAATAATAATAATAATAATAATAATAATAATAATAATAATAATTAAGGCCCGGGCTGTGGCGCAGACGGGAGAGCAAGCCAGCTGCAATTAACTGCAATGAATCACTCTGACCAGGAGGTCATGAGTTCGAGGTTGCTCAGAGCCTATGTTTGTTTGTCTTTGTTCTATGTTGAAAGGCATTGAATGTTTGCCTATATGTGTAATGTGAGTCCCCTTCGGGGTGAGAAGGGCGGAATATAAATGCTGTAAATAAATAAAATAAATAAATATTATTATTATCTCCCTCCAAAACGGAGAGGTCTTCTGCACACTCTTTTTCTCCTCTCTCTATTCTCTCCCCAAAAATGGAGATAAATCTTTTCCAAATGGAGAAAAGGAGGGAGGAAATGAGGGAAGGAGTAAAGGAAGGAACAGAAGAAGGGGAGGAGTAAAAGGAGAAAGCAAAGATAGGCAGGAAACAGGAGAAAAGAAAGGAAGAAACAAGAAGGAGGGAAGGAGGAAAAGGAGAAAGCAAAGATAGGTAGGAAACAGGAGAAAAGAAAGGAAGGAAGGTAGGAAACGGAGAAGGAAGGGATTCAGGAAGCATGGTGTGGTGGTTTGAACCCCAGATTATGGCTCTGAACCCATTCTCTCAGCCTCAGAGGAATGAATCTTGACACAGAAACTCTCTGAGAGGGTTGACCCTGAGTCTGAAACCACTTGAAGTCCCACAACAAAAAGAACAACCCAATAGTCTGAGGAACCCTGGACTGGCCTTCGACTTAAAAGGTTTGAGGACACTTGCTCTAGAGACCCTTCTGTCCTCCAAGGAGTTGAATGCCACCAAGGGAAAGACCCTAACCCTTTTTTCACTTATCTGAATCTCACTGGGAGCTTGTCTAGCCCAAACCTCAAGGAGACAGTGGAGGAGGCAGCATATATAGGCAGGTATTGAGGAGTGAGACGTGGGGCGGAGGAGGCAGAGGGGCATGCGACTGACTCCATGCAGCATCCCGCAATGCGCTGTTCATTCCTTGCCCCTTGTGAGGCATGCTGGGCTGGGTCCGAGCCGGTGGCGCCTCCGTGGCCCATGCCAAGGCGTCATCGTGCAAAGGGGGCTCTGCCAAGGGGCCCTTGCGCTGGGTGCATGCGGTGTGCTGCGTCGGCATGCAAGGTCCGCTGGCACGGAGCAGTCGTTGCCACTTGGGGCAAGGGGCATGCAGATCCACGTCGGCACAAGGGCCGGCGCCACCCACAAGACCGCACCACGCTTCCTCGCAAAGGTCTAGAGGGCTATAGTGAGGGCTCAGTGGTTGCAAACGAGTCCTGTGACCTTTCGAGAACACGCCTTGCCAGCTACTCACCTGTCCGGCATCCCAAAAACAATATACACACCGATGACCACTTCCATTTCTCCAAAACACGGCCCACCATCAAAAGCCCATGCCTGCTCACCACAACACAGATTGCTCCTCTTCCAAATGCTACATCTAGTTTACTATTGCTACTATTATTAAACCGCAAACACGTCAACGATGGGTCATTTGCCCCCCTCCTTTTTTGTGACAAAGATGTCCCACCATGATCGTGCTAGTGATGTTTGTTCTCCTGCCTTATGAGGTTTTGCGATGGTAGCAGCTCCCCATAAATGCCCCCACATCCCAACATTGACTCCTCCCCAAGCACCCAACGATCCTTCGAGGACTCCGTTGCAATGGCGCAGGGAGACAGAGGGAAGACTCCATATTCAGGAGACCGCATGGGCTGCTACCCAACTCCCAATGTCAGAAGCCGGATGGAAATGGAAAAAGGTTGTGGGATGGCTGCTGTCCCTGAAGACAGAACGGGAACGGAAAAATATGGTTCCCTCTGCCTGTTGTAATACAGCATTTGATTGTGCCTGTACCTGATCTTACTGGGGATTCTGGGCTTGTTAGGCAGTTCTCTAGAGATGCAAGGTCAGAGACAGAACTGAGCTCAGAGGATGAAAATGAGAGTTCAGGTAGATGGACTAATGAGCAGTTAGATAGGAAATTTATGTTCCGTCAACACAGAGCTTCTCAAAAGAGAGTACGAAAGTCTAGTCGCTTATTAGCCAAAAAGTCCTCATTGGTTTCTCGGGGGAAACAGCACAACTTTCTGTCTATATTAGAGAAACCAGCAGCTTATTTTGTCAGTCTAGGTAATGGAGTATAGAACTTCTGCCAAGTTAAGGCAGAAATTCTAAGGGATTTCTGGTTCCAGGTTTCCTGGTGTTCATTTTTCAAGTTCCTAGAGACTGTTCCTGTGTTTCATGTTTTGGATTTATCCTGGTTTTTGTACTTTGGATTTTGAGGATTATTCCTGATCTTTGGACTTTGGATACTTTTCAATACTATTTTGCTGAATTGTTTTCTGTATATATAATTCTGAAACCAACTGTTTTACCTTGGACTGGAGTGTGTGTTAAGTACAGAGGTGAATCCCCAGCCGTTGGTGTGATGAGGTCCCAAGTCCAGGGCTCTGTGGCCACCTCACCCTCCACCACAGCCACACACCCCGTTGCTTACCGCTTTCCCACTCCCCATGCAGCCCGCTCCCCTTTGGAAGCCATCCCTAGGCCTCGCCGGCCGGAGAGTGGCCCCGAGTGGCTCAAGACTGCATGCCGCCCTTTTGAGAATGGACACCCAGAGCGCAACAACCCCCCTTTCCTTCATGCTCCTTGCATTCTCTCCCAGGCGGCAGCTGGATTAGTATGGCCTCCGCAGCAAAGGTTAGTTAGTCCGGGCGGCCGTTTTGGTTGCTGCTGAGGCATCGATGGAGGTGGAACCCATGGGCGGCATATCGCCATCTCAGCCGCAGCCCCCATGCAAGCAAGCAGAAAGCCAGAATAGAAAGAGAGAGAGAGACAGAGAGAAGGAGTAGGGAGAAAGAGAGAGGTGTATATATATCTGGAGATATATATATATATATATATATATATTTGTATATAAATAGAGAGAGGTATCTTATTCCCAAATGGAAGAGAAACAAGTCCAGCAGGCAGTTGCTCCACTCACCCTTTTGTACCGCCTGTGGTCCACCAGCGGGCTTCGGGTGAGAGCAAAACGATAGCAAAGAGAAATTAGCATCCGCAGACGGGAAGGAGAGAAAGAAACAGAAAGAGAGAAGGAAAGGAAGGAAGGAAGGAAGAAAGAGAGAGAAAGGGGGTGTCCTGTATTCAACACTTGTTCAGGGCTGGAGATGAGAGGGTCTGCTGGACAGCATTGTCACCAAGTTGCAAAGAGGAGCCATGGGCCCCAAGGAGCTCTTAAAGGAGCTCCCCAAAACCCTCCTTTCCCCCAATCCTTTACTATTCCTTGTGCAAACCAACCCTCTCTCCGACAACAGCCCCTTCCACGGCAGATTTTCTCACATTCCCCAAGCACTACATCGAGAAAACAGACCCTTTCCCGAGCACCATCCTTCACACTTCAGGACTTCCCTGCTCGCCGCAAAACAAGTGCGCTTTTAGTGCCAGAAACATGGGGTGTTTTCTGGCACGGGGAAATGTGCCGAAACACCACATTTTCCATGCAACAGATTTCCTAGAGAAGGTCCCGAAGTGTGAATAACGGCTGGCAGCCGTTCAGAGGGCTTTGTATACTTGTCGACAAGCCTGTGGAACTGATCTGTCCATGCGTGCCGTGCGAGAGATCGGAACAAGGGAAGGCCTGCATCCCTACATTATAACAAAGTCATTATAATGCTTTCCAAGAGAGTCAGGTCAAGCGCAGAGGAGTGGAAACGTCACACGAGTCGGTCCAACGGCAGCCGCACCCAACGCCTCGCCCGGCGAGCAGCTGCCAATACAAGTATCCCATCCCAGTGGTTTTCAGCCCTTCCCATGTGTTGCCAACAAATACTATCAAAGACTCAATAAAATAAAAGGACGAGGGGCTTCTTGACTGCGAGGAGGAGACACAGAACAAGTGAACAAGGAGGAGGCAGGGCTCACAAAGGAGTGAGTGTGTTTATATTTATAGGAGTGACAAGAGGCCTGGACTGCCCTGGGGACAACACCATCACCATGCATGGCACAGAAAGGACAGCATGACAGGAGAGAGAGGAGGAGAGATTTTGGCTTTGCCCCTCTCCCAGGCAGTGCTGTGAATCTCATGCCTCCAATCTTCAATGGGGAAACGTGGGGCCGAACAAGACGTTGTGCATAATGCATAGGCAAGGAAAAGCTGCAGAGGTCTGCTTTTGCCTATCCGATAGGCCTTCCGCTACTGCGCCCAACGGTCACAACTGTCTCTTGCTTTCCACAAAACCACAGCCGACGGCTCATCGGCCACCACTTCGAGTCAAACGTTTGTGCCGCCCTTGAAAGGGACCCGTTGGTTGGAAACTCAAGGCCCATGAAAGCGATTGCCTTTGGACCCCACCAGGACCACCCAAACCAATCCTGGGAGGTGCTCGTTGCTCCTGAAAAAGGACCCACAGCAAGGACCGTCCTCCTGGGGAATGCATGGCTGGGCTCCCACTTTCGGAGCATTTCCCCAGAGCAGGTGTGGGTCCCACAGTCAGGGCTGGGGTGTGTTTGTAGCCTCCCTCTATCCTTGATGAAACAAATTTCAAGTCCCTCAATGTCTTTCTCCCGTGAGCCTCCAAGAAGCCACAAAAACCAAGTCTAGAGACTAACAGCCCTGGCTTGGCACTGCACTGCACTCCACCCGAGAAAGAGTTTGAGTCAGATAACAATTCAGGATCGCATGGTGCTCACCTGTGGCGGCATCGCCGTAAGAAGCGCATGATTTTGCGCGCAGCTTGGTCCTGCTTCTTGGTGAGCAGGCTGCTTCTGCAAGAGAGACAGGTGGGAAGAGGTGAGGGTTAGGAGGGCTCCCGTTCTTGGGGGGCGGCCGCCACTGCTACCCCCCCCCCCCATTGCAACTCCTCCTGGCACCTGAGCTTCTGCTGGACCAGGGCAGCCGCCCGGCGGCTCTGCCTCCGCCTCCCGCACTCTTTGTAGCTGCGGTAGAACTGCTGGATACGGACGGCCGCCCGGCGGCTCTGCTGGAACCGCTTCTGCTCCGCATAGCTCCGGAACTTGCTCTGGATGAGGATGGCGGCCTGGATCATCTTCTTATAAAGTGCATACTGCAAAGGAGGAGGGTGTCGGGTGGGGAGCAACACAAGGGAACAGGAGAGAGAAGATGTCATGGCTAGTTGCTGGGAGCAACGTCGTGGAATTGCTAGAGCCCGAATCGCTGTTGGTGAACTTATTGGTGACTGAACTACATTTTTGGATTACGACGAATTGGTGAGATCGTTTGGCTTTGACCCTTGGAAAGTCCTCTGGACTCTTTGTATGCTCTGCCCTTGTTGCGTATGACTACAAGATGGTGAGCGGCTGCATTGACAGAGATTCTGTATGAGATTCTGGACAGGAAAGGGGAGAGTGAAGCCTTGAGACGGGTAGGCCTTGAGACGGAAGAAAGAGCGTGAGGTCAGAGGGACAGCGATAAAGCAGTGATAAAGGCTTTGCTAGGGAAGGCAGCTGGTTGTCACGAGATGCTGGACTCAACCCAAGGACCATCATCAGAGCTGTCAAGCTCTTTCCCAGCCCTGGCCCAGAGGAGGGAATGAAATAGCCTCCGTCCAGGCCACATCCCTCTTAAATCCACACACGGCTTGAGGAGATGCTTCACTGCCCCTCTCCCTTCTCCTCCTCAGCACCATTCAAGACCAAGAAGACCCTGCAAGGCTCCAATCTCTCTCTATGTGTGTTCCTTTTCGTTTTCAAGTCTGTAGGTCAGTGCCTTTTGCACACAGAGCAGCGATTCGGGGAAACTGGTTGCGTCTGATTCCCACGAACCGCACCCCGCCTCAGCCCCTTTTCTCTGAGGAAAGAGGGCATACGCAGAACCAAAAATCCCCTGGTTTTCCACTGTCTATTTCACGTTGGTGACGATCGACCCTCCTCCACCAAGGTCCCCATGCTGCTCCCCTCTGCGGCTCAGGAAGGAGGGTCTCTGGCATCCTTTGAGGGCTCCCCCGTCCCCCCAAAGCCTCCGCTGGTGCAGGCCAAGAAGCAGCGCTGCTGGCATGCATGTGTTCCTGTGGGTGCGCTGGAGCAGCGAAGGCGCTGCCTCCCAACGGCCCCAAAGGTGAGAAGCTCAAGAGGCGGACGTCATTACCTTCAAGGCTATCCAAGTAAGCTTGGCAAGGAGAAACAGAAAATACAAGATTAACGTTCAGAGCTGCAGCCCTGCCCCAAAGGGTCCCCAAAGGCTGGCTTTCAGAGGAGTCCGGCGGAGAGACAAAGCAAGCGAGCAATCGTTTGGAGGAGAGTGCCGCCCCATTGCTTTGAAAGAAGCATCTTTCAGAAGCCCCAAAATAAGGCCAGCTCCTTTGAAGGTCAGACTTCCAAGTGAAGGACAGAATGGAGGCCCCCCTTCGCCTCCTGTGATGCTTTAGGGGGGTTTCAACAGACTCTGTCCCTCCAGTCGTAGCGAAAATAGCATCAGGCCCCATCTAACCCTCAAAGCATTGGATGAAGAAGGAATGGAGCAACCAAGGCCCACATCACATCTGCCAAGGGGGTCTGGAGGGGCTCACCTGTTTGTATTTCCGGTAACAGCGCTGAATGACAGCGGCAGCCACTTCCTGCTGCTCCCGAAGGGGACGTCCCTGCAAAGGAAGAGGGACACACCTGCTTGAGGAACAGAAGCAACCAGAGAGGCTATGGGAGTGAAAAGCTCTCCAAAATGTGGATGAGGCAGAGCCAGCGGAAGTCCCAGGAATGTCCAGAAAGATTGCCTGGCACTGGGATGAGTGGCCCCAGATGGCCTGGAGGCTCCTCCTGATGATTGAGGAACAAATAGCTCCTCAAAGAAAGGTCCATCATTTTGCTGCTGAAGAATATTACCTCTCAGGGAGATCCCAACCATCACCTTGTCCTCGTCCTCCTCCTCACCTTGTACTTCCTGAAGACGGTCTGGACCAGCTTGGCGGCCTCGTAGAGCTCCCGCTGTTCGTGGTCGGAGAGGGTCAGCTGGGCGAAGTCGCTCTCGACCTTCTCGCTGGTGGAGGCGCTGAGGAACTCGGACCAGTCGGTGGCTGATGGGAGGCTGGGCTTCTCAAAGGCCAGGGCGCTGACCGGGGAGCCGGCGGGGCTCTGGCTGGTGTGGGAGGGGGGACTGGGGGCTGCCCCGTAGAGGCTTCTGTGGCGGCCGGAGAAAGAGAAGCAGGGTTCAGAGTCCCATAGAGCCCAGTGGCGCCCCTGCCCAACCCCAGCTCCCAAAGGGAAGGCCACCCCTCGACAGACCTGATCTGGGCAGCGCTGGGCAAGTGGTCGATGTCCGCCAGGTAACTGGCCAGCCAGCTCATGGAGGCGCCGAGGGCCGTGCCCCCACTCCGCTCAGCCAGGGGCCCCTCCGCCGGCGCCAGGCTCTCCCCACGCTTGATGCGCTCCGGCGTGGCCTCGATGATGTGCTCCGCCAGCGTCATCATGGTCACCTGCGGAGAGCAAGAAGGCATGGTTCTTGGAGTGGCAGAGGCAAGTCAATCACGGACAGAAGGACCAAGAGGGAGTGATGTGAGTGGTGGGCCCTCAAACCCACTTGTTGGCTCATACTGGGGTCCACTCATTTTTGCAGCCTCAAGAGAGGTGTTTCGAAGCTTTGGAAACAATCAACCCCAGGCTGCCAATCGTGGCTGCCTCCTCCCCTGGACTTTCTAGATATACCTGGAGGTCGTCCACGTGGTGCAAGCCGTCTTCGCTGTCCGCGGCGTCCTGGAAGGCCAGCAGCTCCGCTTCCACCGTCTCCTGCTCTGGCATCGGATCCCGTTGCGGATGCAGCCGCTGGGCCGCTGCCGTGTCCCTGGCCATGGCTCCGTAGCCCACCTTCGGACCCCATTTGATCCCAGAAGCACCGCTTCGGTAGTGGCCCCCGGCCTCAGCGCCCGCCTCCTGCGGGTGGTACTCCCTGCCTGTGATCCGGGGCCCGGGACTCTCGGGAAGGGAGGCGGGCCTGGCGGAGCTGACGGGGGGCTTGCGGGCGCAGGGCTGCTCCAGGCTGAGGGCCGTAGACAGAAGCCTCTCCTGCCGGGCCGAGGAGAAGTACTCGGGATTTAGCTTGTGTTTCTTGGGTGCCGGGTAGTCCTTGTGGCTCTCGCTGCTGTAGTAACTGGAGGGCTCAGATCGGGGCCGCCGCAGCTCTGCAAGAGGAAAGATCAGGAGATCAGAGATCAAGTGGCTGCCTGTTGCCCTGTCTGCTCAGCTTCCAGACCGATCCTTGAGAGGCAAGTGAGGTGGGAAGAACCCCACTCAGTACCTGTGTTGGGAGCGGAGATGACCGTGACGCCCTTCTGGGGCTCTTGGGAGGCCACCATTTCACTGTGCCACTGGGCCATCCAGGTCTCCCCAGTGGTGGTAGCGGCGGGAGGGGGCTCCTCCTGGTGGGGCGGGCAGAGGACGCGTGGGGCCTGGCGCAGTGGGGCCTGCTCCTCCTCCTCCTGGCGCTGCATCTGCTCCAGGCCCTCGGCCAGCTTGACGTGGCCCCGGGAGCGGGCAATGGCCAGCGGTAACCGGCCGAGGGAGTCCGGGATGGAGAGGGCCCGGCGGTCCCACTTGTAGAGCACCACTGCCGCCTCCATGTGGCCCAAGGCGCAGGCCCACATCTGCGGGGAGGGAGAGAAGGGGGACACACGACAGAGAGGGGTCAGCAAAGAGGAAGGAGTTATAGAGCTTTTGCAGGGAGACCCAGTTGGCCAAATCTGCAAAACTATAGGACAACGAGGAGCAAACGCTCCGGAGCAAAGGCAGGGGGTCTGCTACATACCAGTGGCGTGCAGGAGAAGTGGTCCACGTTCAGAGGGTCCACCTCCAGTTCCAGGTCAATGCTGTCGGCGTGTTTGGTGCTGAGAGGAGACAAAAGTGGGAGGGTCACTCAGACTCTCAAGTGAAGGCTTGCCTGAACCCGCCTTCTTCGTCTCCCGCCCAAAGCCCCCTCGTGCATGTCAGAGTGGCTTTGCTAGGCACACGCAGCAGAAGTCACTGGCGATGAAGCTCTGGGTAAATAACAACGCTGCAGTCTTCGGTTATCTATCAAAATGTTTACTTACAAACGAAATTCCACAAGACAATACACAGCTCTCACGCAGGCACACACGGGAAGGGAAAGAGATAGGAAGTAGAGGGCTATTTATCTCATCCTCTGCTGTCTGATGCAATACAAACTTAACCCTTTACACACTGGTATAGCAAGTAGCACACAGTGTATGATGCAATCCTCAGTACACATTGCACAACTGACTCAATTACATTTAAACAACTCTATATACAATCATTCCCACTTCAACAGTGCAGGTCCTCACCGCCACTTGAGGAGGGTCTGGATGAGGGTGGCGTAGCCCTGTGCGGCGGCCAGGTGGAGCAGGGTCATGCCCCGGAAGGTCTTGGAGTGGATGAGGTGCTTGGACCTGGCCCAGCAGGCCCGGCTCATCATCTTCTCGCAGACGACCACCACCCGGCTCTCGAAGCAGTGTCCCGCGGCAGAGCCCATCCCCGAGGCGCACTGCGAGGGAGAAAAGGAAGCAGGGTCAGCAGGGCGGTGCAGAGATGGGTCACGAGACCAAAGCGGGGAACCCAATAGAGCACGTACCTGTGCTTGGCTGCCCCCATTACCACCACCACTGCCGCCACCACTTCCTCCTCCTCCTCCTCCGCTGCTGGCCGGTGCCTTGTGCTGCTGGGAGCCGGTAGTCATCTCGGCCATCCGCCTCTCCATCTGCTCCAGGCGCTCCAGGATGGACATTCGGAACTGGTTCTCTGCACCAAAAATGGGGGAAGAGAGGAAGGGTGAGGAGGGCTGCCAACCCCTGGCCCCTTTACATGCTCCCTTTCGAGGCCCTTTAGGAGACTGGTTCCCTCCCATCGTCCCCATGCGCCCTGATATGCTCACCGTCAAGGGAGAGCCAGTCATGCTGCGAGGAGGGCAGGGTGGGCAGCGCCCGGGCCTTGTACTCAAAGACCACCGAGTTGGAGATGACCTGGTTGTTGAAGGCCACTTGCAGGGTCACCAGCCCTGTGTCGTGCGCTGGAGAACAATGTGGGGAATTAGAGTCTGATATTTATTTATTTACAGTATTTATATTCCGCCCCTCTCACCCCAAAGGGGACTCAGGGCGGATCACATTATATACATATAGAGAAAACATTCAATGCTCATATACACATAGAACCGAGACAGACATAGAGGCAATTTAACCTTCTCCTGAGGGGATATATACAGGAAGTTTGAGCAGGAAAACTTTAGAACTGTCTTTTGAGGATTGTGGAAAGACGGAATAAACCACTCGTCTCCAGCAATGTATTGTTGTGAGCTTGATTTTAACTCCAAGATGTTCTAGAGCAATGATGGGCAAGCTTTTGCGCTTGGTGTGTCAAAATTCACCAAAAAACCTAGCATGACTTGTGTGGTGTGTCACTTTGAGAAAAAAAAACATAATTTCGCAATATGTATAGTTTAAATAACAAACATGTATAATTGTAATATATAACGGTACAGTAGAGTCTCACTTATCCAAGCTAAACGGGCCGGCAGAAGCTTGGATAAGCGAATATCTTGGATAATAAGGAGGGATTAAGGAAAAGCCTATTAAACATCAAAATAGGTTATGATCTTACAAATTAAGCACCAAAACATCATGTTATACAACAAATTTGATAGAAAAAGTAGTTCAATACGCAGCAGTGTTATGTTGTAATTACTGTATTTACAAATTTAGCACCAAAATATCACGATATATTGAAAACATTGAGTACAAAAATGGTTTGGATAATCCAGAAACTTGGATAAGTGAGGCTTGGATAAGTGAGACTCTACTGTATTTAATAAATCAAAAACTATTTACTACCATTATTTCCATGTACAACAATCTATGGTACCTCTTGCAGTTTCCACACTGATTTTTCTCTATTCTGGTTTCAAAGTACAGTAGAGTCTCACTTATCCAACATAAATGGGCCGGCAGAATGTTGGATAAGTGAATATGTTGGATAATAAGGAGAGATTAAGAAAAAGCCTATTAAACATCAAAATAGGTTATGATCTTACAAATTAAGCACCAAAACATCATGTTATACAACAAATTTGACAGAAAAAGTACAGTAGAGTCTCACTTATCCAACGTTCTGGATTATCCAACGCATTTTTGTAATCAATGTTTTCAATATATCATGATATTTTGGTGCTAAATTCGTAAATACAGCAATTACTATATAGCATTACTGTGTATTGAACTACTTTTTCTGTCAAATTTGTTGTCTAACATGATGTTTTGGTGCTTAATTTGTAAAATCATAACCTAATCTGATGTTTAATAGGCTTTTCCTTAATCTCTCCTTATTATCCAACATATTCGCTTATCCAATGTTCTGCTGGCCCGTTTACGTTGGATAAGCGAGACTCTACTGTAGTTCATTACGCATTAATGCTATGTTGTAATTACTGTTGTAATGAATTTAGCACCAAAATATCATGATATATTGAAAACATTGACTACAAAAATGCGTTGGATAATCCAGAATGTTGGATAAGTGAAACTCTACTGTAGTCATGAATAGTGAATAATATAAAAATAATATAATGGTAATAATATGATAATATACTACAATAATAATAGAATAATAATAGAATGATATAATATATATATAAATGTAATGTGCATAATTCCCATGGAGTAAACAACAAAACCAATGGACCAAATCACACCAAATTTGGCCACAAAAGACATAGTCATCCAATCAATCTGCATGCGGCAGCATGTCAGCAAAAATGGCTAGGCGTGTCAGTGCTGACACGCGTGTCATAGGTTGGCCATGCACTGTTCTAGAGTCTGACACAAGCTGTCTGTGGGACCCTCCCGACGCCTGGGATGCAAGAGGCCTGCTCACCCCACAGCTAGAGCCCCAATCCTATGCCTCACCTGGGCAGTAGCAGCGCAGGACCCCTGGCTGGATCAGGGAGGCCGGGACCGAGACCTGGTCGAAGAGGCAGCTGTAGTTGTTGCTGGCCTCCTGCCACGGGCCGGTGATCAGCACCTTCACGCCCCCCTAAGAGGAGGAGAAGCAAGCAGAGAAGAAAGGGGAGGGGGTGTCAGGATATGCCATTGCCCTCGGCGGCTCACCATATTTGACCCCTGAAAAGGCCGCTCCAAGGGGACAATTTGCAGGGAAACCACATGTGTTGCCCACCAATGAGCTGACCCATTGGGAGGGTCCTGTCTCGGCACCTCCTTTAAAACTAGATATTGCAGGGTCTCACCAGTGGAGTTTGGGGGTCTCACCTCTGGGTAGGACCATTCGGGTGAGTAGTCCGTCACCATGAAGAGGCGCCCACTCTGCTGGAGCATTCCCAGGGTGCCTTGGGCTGCTGCCGCCGCTGCTGCCGCCGCCGACACCACCTCGGTGACATGCATGTAAGCCATGGCACTAGCCCCGTTTTCAGTGACGCCGAGGTGGAGGCCGGCTTGCTGGGGGCTGCAGCAGGGGATGCACATCTCGGGGGCCTGTCCGTAGGAGGCGCCGGCACTGCCCCGGTTGCCCTCCTCAGCGGACTGGGCCATGGCGGCCCCCTCCCCAGAGACCAGCTGGTGTCCGTAGAGCGCGCCGCCCCCGCCCTCCACCGAGATGAAGTCGTTGATCAGGTCGGAGAACTGGTTGCTGAAGGAGATGTCGAAGTGGTCCAGGCTGAGCTCCATGTTGGAGGAGCCGCCCAGGGCCGGGTGGGCCACGGGGTACAGGCCGGGCACCATGTTGCCCTGGAGCACCGGGAGGTTCCCGTTCCGCAGGGTCCCGTTGGCCTCGGGCGGCAGGTAGTGCTCCGCCCCACAGGCCTGCAGCTCCCCGGCCTTGAGCAGCCCCTCGGCGCCTTCCCCGTGGGACGAGGTCTCCATGGGCACCTCCCCATCGGCCGCCATGCCCTGGAAGCCGGCCTGGAACTGCATCAGCTGGAGCGAGGAGCTGGGCTCCATGGCGCCGTTGCAGTGGGAGGCGCCTGGCGGGGAGGCCTCCGTCTTGATGCTGGGGAGGCCCATGGGTCCCACAAAGGAGCCGTTCCCCTCAGCCAGGCCACTGCCGTGGGGGCCAGACTCCATCGGGAGGGGTTTGCTGGGGGCCTCCTGCAGGAAGAAGCTGGGCGAGGGGCTCTGGTGGACGTGGGGGCTCTGGACAGAGGGGCCGAAGCCCGAGGAGGAGGACGAGTAGTCTTTGTTGGAGTCGATAGCGCTGAAGTCCATCTGCTCCAAGGTGGTGCTGGGGCTGAGTCCGCCGCCGGAGGGGAGCAAGCTGGGGCCGGGGGCCAGGGTCAGAGAGTTGGAAGAGGCCGAGGAGGAGGAAGCGGAGGAGGAGGAGGAGGAGGACAACGAGGAGGAGGAGGACGAGGAGGAGGAGGAGGAGGAGGACGATGAAGAGGTGTAAGCAGCAGCCACGGCAGCCTCCTTGGAGATCTGCTGCTCGAAGGAGGTGTCCTCGGTCTTGATCTCCTTGACCAGGCCGGCGCTGAAGCCAAAACTGCGCTCAGAGGTGGGAGAATGCCGCAGGTTGGGACCCAGACCGCCATCACCCTTGGGACCCCCTCCGCCATAGGTCTGGCCCTGCTTGGGGTTGTTGAGGAAGCAGTCAGGATCAAAGTTCATGGTAGTCTCCGGGATCTTCCTCCCGCTGTCCAGGGTGGTGGAGAGCACCAGCTCCTCCGAGACGCCGGCTGGCAGGATGGACAGGCCCTCGGAGCCACCGGCCGTCGTCGTCGGGAAGGCAAACTTGTGGCCGTCGGAGCTGACCGCCAGGACCAGCCCTTGCGCCGCTGCTGTGGCGTCCGAGGGAAGCAGGTGCGGGTTGGGGCCGGCGGAGGGAGACATGGCGTAGACGGCCTCGCTGGTGATGTCCGACATGAAGACGGCGGCGGCGCTCTGGGAGAGACTGCCCATGACCGAGGCCACGGCGGCCATGCTGGAGACGCCCGAGACGACGGCGGGGCTGTCGGCCGCGTCCGGGTCGCTGTTGAGGCCGCTGCTGATGGAGACCGGGGAGTTCTGGGTGGTGTCCGGGACTTCGACCTGGTTGGTGGAGGAGACCTCAGTGCTGTTCTGGTGGAGCAGCACCGGCTTGGCCACCTTGCCGTTGCGCTTCTCCCGCCCCCCGGAGGAGGAGGCCTTGCTGCCGTGGCTGTGCTCGTTCTTGCCCTCGGAGACGTCGTTGTTCTGCACCTCGGAGTGGGCCCCATAACCCCCCGACCGCGGCTCCACCTTCGGAGAGATGATCCGGTGTTTGGCACTGTTGCACTTGTGGTGCACGCTGCTCCCTGCACCTGTGGAGAGGAAGAGATGGGAGAGGAAGGGTCAGGTCGGCAGAGGCTCCACCCAAGAGGACACAACAAGCAGGCCTCCCACAGACATACCAAGAGAATTTGAATAGCCATTGGGTTTCAAGGTCTGGTTGAAACACAAGGTCTCTGTGTGTGTCCCCTTTGTTCGGACCTCCTACGTGTATCAGCTGCTTTGCTCAAGGAAGGAGGTCTGGGTCATGGTGGGTCAGTGGTCTGGTAGGACCTTTGGTCCAACTCTTGGCACCTCTTTTCCTGGGGGTCTCCTGCCTCCTCCACTCTCCCCCACCCTCAATGTCTCAAGAGACTGAACCTCAGGGCTTGTTCTCCTAGTTCTAAGGGGTCAAGATCAGACAAAGGTGTCCCTGAGCTCCTTTGATGGAAACCCACCTTTGGGTCTAAGAAATCCCTCTGGGGCTCACAGCTGGGGGAGTTGAGAGGCCATGCAAGGGCACATGCTTCACGCCTACCACAGTCGGGATTGGAAATGCAGGGATCAGGAGTGCCTGCCTGTCCCTGTCCCTGCCTCTCCCCTCCTTCCTCGACCTCGAAGGGGAAGGGCTGTTGCCTCTGGGACTCCTCACCCAAGTTTCCGGTGCAGAGGCAGTTGTGCGTCCGAGGCTGAGGTTTGGTCTGGTGGCTCTCCAGGATCTGCTGCACCAGCTGCTCCACCGAGAAGCCCGAGCTGCTGTTCCCGTTGCTGCAGGTCCACTTGATGCCGTGGACTGTCCAAGGGACGGGAATGAGAGAGAGCCGTTGAGAGAAGGGCTGGGGCAGAGGCCCGGCGGCCCCCTCCCCAAACCAGGCCCCAAGGGGAACTGCTGCTCAGTGCCTTCTGTGCCCCAAGCGCCTTCTCCCAAAAGGTGAACAGGGCTCAACTCGGGGAGGATGGGTGACAGGCAGCACAGAAGAGGTAAACGGGCAGGTCAGGAATACTTGGCTATTCCAAAAGGATTCAAGTCTCTTAAGGCCAGGTAATGGAGCCGATGATGCAGATGGGGAAATGCAGCATGGTAGAGTTTCAGAGGCGGTACCGGAATATCTGGCTAATCCAGTGGTCCACAAGAACTAAAATATGATCCACTGCCTTACTGTTGATATGAATAATAACACATCCCAACCAAAACTATTGTGTGTCTTTGTTTTGAGGCCTGTTCCTGGGGTTATTTGGGGCGTTGATTCAGAAATTTGCATTAGATCGACCACATCAGATCTGGATCATTAAATATTTATTTATTTATTTGCGACATTTATATCCCGCCCTTCTCACCCCGAAGGGGACTCAGGGCGGTTTACAAGTACAGTAGAGTCTCACTTATCCAACACTCGCTTATCCAACGTTCTGGATTATCCAATGCATTTTTGTAGTCAATATATCGTGATATTTTGGTGCTAAATTCGTAAATACAGTAATTACAATATAACATTACTGCGTATTGAACTACTTTTTCTGTCAAATTTGTTGTCTAACATGATGTTTTGGTGCTTAATTTGTAAAATCATAACCTAATTTGACGTTTAATAGGCTTCTCCTTCATCTCTCCTTGTTATCCAACATATTCGCTTATCCAACATTCTGCCGGCCCGTTTATGTTGGATAAGTGAGACTCTACTGTATATATACATACAATATATTATATTATATGACTATATTGCAATATTATTAGTTTTTTTCCCCCTGTCAGGAGTGACTTGAGAAACCTGCAAGTCGCTTCTGGTGTGAGAAAATTGGCCATCTGCAAGGACATTGCCCAGGGGACATTGCCCGGATGTTTTGATGTTTTTACCATCCTTGTGGGAGGCTTCTCTCATGTCCCTGCATGGAGCTAGAGCTGATAGAGAGAGCTCATCTGCTCTCTCCCCAGGTTGGATTCGAACCTGGCAGCCTTCAGGTCAGCAACCCAACCTTCAAGTCACAAGGCTTTAACCCACTACACCACTGGGGGGCTCCAATTGTATTAATAATACTGCACGTAATATAAATATACAATTATAATAGTGAATTATAATTATTATTACATTGTATTACATCATAATACTATTATTAATATTACATGTACAGTAGAGTCTCACTTATCCAACACTTGCTTATCCAACATTCTGAATTATCCAACACATTTTTGGAGTCAATGTTTTCAATATATCGTGATATTTTGGTGCTAAATTCGTAAATACACTAAATACTGCATAGCATTACTGCATATTGAACTACTTCTTCTGTCAAATTTGTTGTATAACCTGATGTTTTGGTGCTTAATTTGTAAAATCATAACCTAATTTGATGTTTAATAGGCTTCTCCTTAATCCCTCCTTATTATCCAACATATTCGCTTATCCAACATTCTGCCAGCCAGTTTATGTTGGTTAAGTGAGACTCTACTGTATTATTATATATTATTATATCATTAAATTGATACAGGAGACATAGTGGAAAGATGTCTTCCTGGCCACATCTTCTTCATATGGTTTTCTGTGGGCGAGTAGATGGTGACTACTGGATGGCATATGTTCTGTATCAGAAACTGATGCGGTCTTCTCAATACAATTTTCTGAATCAGCACCCCAAATAACCAGACTGAATCTAAAGTTGAGTAAAAGTTGGTTCGTAACCCTTTTGGTACTAATGTTGGTCAAAGTGGGCCGGGCTGTTAATCGTGAGCAGCAATAGATCAGTACCGACCGAAAGGTTGGCAAGTTCGAAGCCCGAATCGGATTGAGCCCTCGACCAACTGTTCGCCTAGTTTACTGTCTAGTTGAGCTGTGAGTAGAGAAATTATTGGGCAAGAAGAGCAGGATATAAATGTTGGAAATAAATGAATTAGGCACCGCTTAAAGCGGGGAGGCATTTTATGGTACCATAAAAATGCCGGCGATCACAGAACAAGGAGGGAAAATTCTGCGAGCGACAGCACCCCCCTGTGGTCAGAATCAAGCAAAATCTCCAGTGGGAAAATGCCATCCTGTATGTCTAAAACAGCATTGAATGTTTGCCATGTATGTGGGTGTTGTGATCCGCTCTGAGTCCACTTTGGGGTGCGAATGGCGGAACATAAATACTGTAAATCAATCAAGTGATCCTGGTCAAAAAAAGGTTGGGAACCACTGGGTTAATCTATAGTGAATTCAAGTCTTTTTGGTTTGGGATTTTGCGGCGTATTCTCGATGCTCCTCCATGCGCAGATATCGAAGCATATGTCCGAAAGCAGCGCCAAGGCCCAAATATCCTGCCCCACATTGCCTTGGGCTCCTTCCTTCCTTCCCTCCCTCCCGATGCTTCTGTTTTGAAGGTTATAAAACTGGAAAGCCACTGAAGGGTGACAGATTGCAAAGAGAGAATTTCGGGAGGCTTAATGTAAATTACGGGCCTCTCTTGGCACATCCAATATGCAGATTGTCTCGCTTTCCCGCCCCGCCAACCCCCCCCCCCCACAGAAAGCCTCCTCTGAGCCAGCAAAGAGCGGCTGAATATAAAATACTATCAAGATGGCTCTTAACATGTCACGTTTGGCTCCCTGACACATAATGAATCAGCAGGAAGGAGGGAGAGGAAGAGGAGAGGAAGGTGAAGGGGGCATCCGCAAAGAAGAAGGCACGGGATCCCATTCCAAAACTGGCGGGGATGATGGAGGTTGTGTTATAGACAGGGGCGGTTCAACCATAAGGCAGTTGCCTCGGGTGCCATCATTTGGGGGGCGCAATTGAGGCTGCCTCCCCCGGGTGAAGGTTTCTTGGAAACTAGGCAAGTGGGGTTTATATATATGTGGAATGTCAGTCTTTGAGACAAGTGTGAATGTTGTACATGGCCACCTTGATTAGCATTGAATGGCTTTGCAACTTCAAAGCCTGTCTAGGGGAACCATTTTTCGGAGGTGTTAGCTGGCCCTGATTGTTTCCTGTCTGGAATTTCTCTGTTTTCTGAGCGGTGTTCTTTATTTACTGTCTTGATTTTAGAGGGTTTTTTTTTTAATACCGGGGGGCAGATTCCCTTTCGGTGTCCTTTTAATCAAAGTGTGTTTATTGTTTATTGGTATATGTGATTTTATTTGTCTACATGGAGCGCCGTTACCTTCCTGCCGGAGCGGTACCTAATGATCTACTCACACTCTGGGGGTTGGTGCTCATCTTGTAGTTCAAGGTAAAGGTAAAGGGTTTCCCTTGGCACTAAGTGTACTCGAGTGTGATTCTGTGTGTTGTTGCTCATCTCCATTTCTAAGCCAAAGAGCTGGCATTGTCCGTAGACACCTCCAAGCTCATGACTGCATGGAGCACTTTTACCTTCCCGCCGGAGCAGTACCCATTGATCTACTCATACTCTGAGGGTCAGTGCTCATCTCAATTTCTAAGCAAAAGAGCCAGCACTGTCCATAGACACCTCCAAGATCATGACTGCATGGAGTGCCGTTACCTTCCCGCCAGAGCAGTACCTATTGATCTACTCACACTCTCGGGGTTGTTGCTCATCTCATTTTCTAAGCCAAAGAGCCGGCGTTGTCTGTAGACACCTCCAAGCTCATGACTGCATGGAGCGCTTTTACCTTCCTGCCGGAGCAGTACCTATCAATCTACTCACATTTGCATGTTTTTGAACTGCTCGGTTGGCACAAGCTGGGGCTAACAGCGGGAGCTCACTCCACTCCCTGGATTCGAACCGCTGACCTTTCGGTCAGTAATTCTAACAGCTCAGTGGTTTAACCCACTGTGCCACCGGGAGCTCCGTCTCAACATTGAAAATGCAGAAATTTATTATTTTTCTAAGCACGGGCACAAGAACGGGAATGAAGGATGCTTAGTCTTCCTCTCCGCACATGCTCAGAGACACTGGGTTGCATTACGTAACACTCTTAATTCAAGGAAGGAGGCATGGCCAAAGAGAGAGAGGTGTTATGTCCGAACGACAACGAGCGCACTTTTTGCGCATCGCTTTCGTCAGCAAATATACTTTTTTTGGTCTCAGGGTTTTGACAACTGGATTGAGAAGAGCCACAAGGAGGCGCCAGAGGACCAGAGAAAGGGACTCCCGTGTGATGGCTTGATTGCCCCCCACTTTCACTATCCCATAATCACCAGCATAAAAGCCTGAAGAGTTGATGCAAAACAAAAAAGGATAATCGCCAGGAAGGGGTTCAGCCAAGGCAATCCTCGCCTCTTCCCTATGAAACCCCACTTGAAGCGCATCCTGTGCCCCCCAAATAACATCATTCCGTCTTGATTCACGCAATTGGGCCGGACGGACGTGGCCCTGCCTCCCTCCCTCCCTCCCTCCCGGAGCATAAAAACAGATTTACGGCCGGCTGGGTCTCATCCTCCTCTTCCTCCTCCTCTCCTTTCCTGACGCAATGCAGATCTCCCAACCTGACGCTACCTGTACCTGTGTCTCTCCTCCCCGATGTAGCCTTCCCATGCGCCTCGGAGGGTTCCTACCTGGGGAAGGGGCTTGCCGTCTGCACTGCCATCGTAATGCAGATTGAAACGCACTATGCGGTCAGTGCAGTCACATATAATGCCGCTCCGCTGCATTGAACTGCGATACAATGCACGATACGGTCAGTGCAGTCATATATATTGCCGTTCAACTGCATGACATGAGTCTACACTGACGATATAATGCACGATACAGTCAGCACAGTCACATATAATGCTGTTCGGCTGCATGGAACTGCATGACACGAGTCTACATTGACAATATAATGCACCACACAGTCAGCGCAGTCACATATAATGCTGTTCGGCTGCACTGAACTGCATGACACGAGTCTATACTGACGATATAATGCACCATAGTCAGTGCAGTCACATATAATGCTGTTCGGCTGCATTGAACTGCATAACACAAGTCTACACTGATGATATAATGCACTATATGGTTTGTGCAGTCGCATCTAATCCTGTTCGACTGCACTGAACTGCATGACATGAGTCTATACTGACGATATAATGCACTATACAGTCGGTGCAGTCATATCTAATCCTGTTCGGCTGTATTGAACTGCATGACACGAGTCTATACTGACGATATAATGCACCATACAGTCAGTGCAGTCACATATAATGCTGTTCGGCTGCACTGAACTGCATGACACGAGTCTATACTGACGATATAATGCACCATACAGTCAGTGCAGTCACATATAATGCTGTTCGGCTGCACTGAACTGCATGACACGAGTCTATACTGACGATATAATGCACTATACAGTTTGTGCAATCACATATAATGCCATTCAGCAGCATTGAACTGCATGACACGAGTCTACACTGAAGATATAATGCACCATACAGTCTGTGCATCCTGTTTGGCTGCATTGAACTGCATGACATGAGTCTATATTGATGATATAATGCACGATACAGTCAGCACAGTCACATATATTGCCGTTCAGTTGCATTGAACTGCATGACACGAGTCTACACTGATGATATAATGCACGATACAGTCAGCACAGTCACATATATTGCTGTTCGGCTGCACTGAACTGCATGACATGAGTCTACACTGATGATATAATGCATTATCCGGTCTGTGCAGTCCCATATAATGCCATTCAGCTGCACTGAACTGGATGATGTGACCAACCATATAATGGATTTCAATCTGCATTATAATGGCAGTACAGATGGGGCCTCGGTGACCAATCAACTGACCGGCTCAGACCCATAAACGCTAGCTGTAGAAAATGCAATGGGCTGGGCTAGGACCCCATTTAATCTCAGTCTCCACCATTTCTAGAAATAGGTTGGACTAGATCAGTAGTTCTCAACCGTTGTGTCACGACACAAGGGTCGCCTAAGACCCCTCATGGCCGAATCTCAGGGATTCATAACAGTGATGAAGTAGAAATGGAAATAATTTTATGGTTGGGGGTCACCACAACGTGAGGAACCGTATTAAGGGGTCGCGGCGTTAAGAAGGTCGAGAACCACCGGACGAGATGATCCTCTTCCAAGTGACTCCATCAAGGTCTATCTCCAGCATTTGTGGAGATCCTAGGACTCCGCTAACCCCTGTCTCCACCCTTTGTAGAAGAGGAGGAAATTGGGGAGGGGGAGAAAAGAGGGAAGGTCTGAAAGGAGGAGGAGGAGAAGGAAGAGCCCTTCTCTCTGCAACGGCATCCGCACACACGGCAAAGTGTTTTGTCATGGCAACACGGGAACGCAGCGCTCACAGAGAACACAGGCGAGGGAACCCAAGGAAATTATCTCTGGGCACCAAATCCACGAAGCTGGCTCGGAAACAAACAAAAGCGGCGAGCAGGAGCAAAGAAGCGACGGCACGCTCTCTCTCTCTCTCTCTGCCTGCCTGAGAAGTATTTGTGCAAAGGCAACTGCTCGGTGATTCGGGGCTTTGTGTCACAAACTGAGTGGCTACGGATGTTGTAGACGTCTACTGGAAGCAACGTCCTTGTCTGCCAAAGGCTCCAATCCCTTGCTTTGTAAGAAGGATGTGAATATTGGGGACATAAAATAGGGTCAGGATGAAGTCTCTCTCTCCCTTCCTTCCTTCCTTCCTTCCTTCCTTCCTTCCTTCCTTCCTTCCTTCCTTCCTTCCTCTTGCAGAGCAGCCTTAAAAGGTCTTCCAAGAATGAGACTTGGATATTTTATGTGATGGAAATGGGGCGGAGGTGCGTTCCCGATGGGTGCCTATCGCTCCCCGAAGCCATTCTTTCCCTTTGGAAGCAGTGAGCGAAGCGACCGCTTCATTGCCCCCCCCCCCCCCCGCCCTCACCCCCACCCCGGACCCTTCCTACTCACACATGGGCTTCAGCTGGCCAATCAGCTCCTCCTTCGTCCATTTGGCCCACTCCTTCTTGTCCGTGTTGATGGAGCACAGGATGGGCCCGCATGGCTTCCCACAGTCCTCAATGGCCGGTACATTCAAGTAGTGGACAAGCACAATGTCCGGGTTCTGGAGGAGACAAGAGGGAGCACAATGGGGACAATGGTCAGCATATTTGCGATAATTGAAGGGATGCATTCACAGAATCATAGGATCTTAAGAGTTGGAGGGGGCCTCGAGAGGCCATCCAGTCCTGTCCCCAGGAAGATGGAATCCAAGCCTGTCAGAAATATTAAAAAATAACTAAGTATTTTTAATTACAAAAATGTGAAAGGGTTAAATGGATGCAATGACTCAACAAATGCTGCAGTTCTGTATAAGCAGGTGTGCCTGTAGTTTAGTAGGCTTCAGTGTGAGAAGGCCTCAGTGTGAGGAAGCCTCAGTGTGAGAAGACTTCAGTGTGAGAAAGCCTCAGTGTGAGAAGGCCTCAGTGTGAGAAGGCCTCAGTGTGAGAAGGCTTCAATGTGAGAAGGCCTCAGTGTCAGAAGGCTTCAATATGAGAAGGCCTCAGTGTGAGAAGGCCTCAGTGTGAGGCAGTCTCAGTTTGAGAAAGCCTCAGTGTGAGAAGGCCTCAGTACGAGGAAGCCTCAGTGTGAGAAGGCCTCAGTACGAGGAAGCCTCAGTGTGAGAAGGTCTCAGTGTAAGGAAGCCTCAGTGTGAGAAGGCCTCAGTGTGAGGTAAGCCCCAGGTTGAAGGTCTTGTGTGAAGCTCCAGTGTGAAGGCTGCTGTGTGTAAAGCTATTGTGTGAAGGTCCTGTGTCAGTTTGGTGTGAGAGGAGGCATTGGGAGAGCGAAGCTGTTTTATCGGCATGAGAAAGAAGCAGTGTGGAAGCAAAGAAGGAAGTATAAACAACTTTGTGTTATGGAAACCTTGTTTTTGTAAATAGTGCAACCGTATTATTTTGCTGTAAAGAGATAACATGAGATAAAACCCACTTGCCTAGTTTCGAATGGCCCTCACAACCTCTGAGGGTGCCTGCCATAGATGTGGGTGAAACATTAGGAGAGAATGCTTCTGGAACATGGCCAGGCAGCCTGGAAAACTCACAGCAAACCAATGATTCTGGCCATGAAAGCCTTCGACAACACATTGAACGTTAGTACTGTTCACAACAGAATACTATACCACGCAGAAATATTAACACACTGGAAAGTACGGCATTATAAAATTATATTTGCGTTAAGTGTTAGTCAGAAAGGAGCAAAAGCCACAAAGTAACACAACGCTACACGGAGACGTGAAACCACAGCACTACCAAAGCCGCGTTGTTCTTCTTTTGCTGCTGTTCACCATATGACGACGCTGCCCCACAATGCAAAAGCCGCAATGCTACAAACATCCGCACTCCTTGCGTCCCAAAGCCGTCTATCAATCGAAGCACCAAACGGGACAGCCTTCGCCCATAAAACCGCCATCTCTCTCTCCCCCCCCAACAAATGAAACCGTCCTGCAACAAAGTACAAGACAGGAAACTCTCCCCGAAGTCATTTGCGCCTTCATTTCGCAAACTTTAATGACTGCTCTGGAATTATTTATAGAAATAAATAGGATAATGGTGTAATTAACACCCTAATGTTTCATTAATGCTGTCGTCGGAGGGGGGCTCGGGAGAGGGACGGATTCGCACGCCTTTGCGGACGGGAAGGAGAGGCGCTGTGTCCCCAGGCAGCACGTACGATCCCTCTCCTTTCCAGGACGAGGACAAGTCGGCCAATGAAGAAAGGCCATTAATGACTCGTCCTTCAAATGGGCTGAAGAAAGGATGGAGGGCCGAGGGATGGCAGCGGCTGTATCCTTGAGTTGCTCCTTCCTTGGATTCCTTGGAACGCCAATCCCAAGTCCTGGTGTTGTCGAAAAATCAACCCTCTTCCCAAAACGAGAATTTGATACAAAACTATTCTTTGTGAGCAGAGACTCTATAGCAGACATCCTCTCAGGCCTGGAAGTAAATAAACCTCCGCTTGTTGCCTTCAATCCTGGTCTGCATCTTCCCAAAACGAGAATTTGATACAAAACTATTTTGTCCGATTCTTTCTGAGTGGAGACTCTATAGCAGACATCCTCTCAGGCCTGGAAGTAAATAAACCTCCGCTTGTTGCCTTCGATCCAGGTCTGCATCTTTCGGCTTCTCCAGCTTCCTTGGAGCTTCGGGCTTCCATGGCTTGCCATTTCCCTGACCCCAAGCTGCCCAAGTTCATCCATAGCTTAACTAGGCTGTATCCTTCAGTTGCTCCTTCCTTGGAAGAACATCTCATTATGGATCCCAAATGCCATTCGCAGGTCCTGGTGTTGTCGAAAAATCAACCCTCTTCCCAGAACGTGAATTAGATACAAAACTATTTTGTCCAATTCTTTCTGAGCGGAGACTCTATAGCAGACATCCTCTCAGGCCTGGAAGTAAATAAACCTCCGCTTGTTGCCTTCGATCCCAATCTGCATGTTTCAGCTTCTTCGGTGCCTCGGGCTTCCATGGCTTGGCTTGAATCTCTTTGAACTTGCCATCTCCCTGACCCCAAGCTGTTAAAGTTCTCCCATATTTTAACTATGTCTTTTGTTCTCTGTGGCATTTTCTCTCCGCTCAAAAGCTCTGCGGGAGAGGCCTCATGGGATGAAGAGGGTCTGCCCCATTCCTTCAACATCCAAGGATCTTCGCTTGCCCTTCGGAGGAGCTTTTTGGGCTCCGAAAGTGCTCCAAAAGTGAGTAAATCCAAGAAGAAAAAAGGGAGGGGAGGACGTTGGCATCGAAAGATGATTCAGACCTTTCTGAAAGTTCCCGGAGGCAAAGAGAAGTCCTGCTCTCCTCGTTGGCTCGCTTCCTTCCTCCTGTAACGAGTGTTATTAGAAATGGATCATATTTATCGTCCTATTATTGTGAATTAATGCCGCCCCGGATGCCGTTATCTCAAGGAGCCCGCGGAGAGCGTCACCCCAATCAGTTTTTATGATCGTTCGATCCTCCTCCTCCTCGTCTCTTGGAAAAGAGCCCTGAAGCAAAGACACATCCCTCCATAAAGAAGGAAGGGAAAAACACCTGGATTTGGGCCTCTCTCTTTTTTTGGAGAAACTGCAAGTCACTTCTGGTGTGAGAGAATTGGCCGTCTGCAAGGACGTTGCCCAGGGGATGCCCGGAGCTGAGAGACGGAGCTTATCCATGATCTCCCTGGGTTGGATTTGAACCGGCAACCTTCAGGTCAGCAACCCAACCTTCCGGCACAAGGTTGTAACCCACCGCGCCACCAGGGGCTCCATTTGGGCCTCTTTCACACACATACACCCCGGAACCGTGACTGAAGGCAAGGAGAATAAAACAATGGAGACATTAGTGTGGGTTCATGTATAATTCAGGCATGGCACTGGTGATGAGAGAAAAAACAATTAGCTAACTGCCTGCATCAGCTAATTTAGGTTAATTAGTTATTTGGATTGTCTAGTTATGTAAAGGAGGGAGGCTGGGAGGGAAGGAAGGAAGGAAAGGGAAAGATGGAAGGAGAAACGAGGAGGAAGGAAGGAAAGGGAAAGATGGAAGAAGAGAAGAGGAAGAAAGGAAGGAAGGAAGGAGAAGAGGAAAGAAGGAAGGATGGAAGGAGAGAAGAGGAAGGAAGGAAAGGGAAAGGTGGAAGAAGAGAAGAGGAAGAAAGGAAAGAAGAAGGAAGGAAGGAAGGAAGGAAAGAAGAGGAAAGAAGGAGATGGAAGAAGAGATGAAGGAAGGAAGGAAAAAGAAGGAAGGATGGAAGGAAAGAAGAGGAAAGAAGGAAGGATGGAAGGAGAGAAGAGGAAGGAAGGAAAGGGAAAGATGGAAGAAGAGAGGAAGGAAGGAAGGAAGGAAGGAATGGGAAAGATGGAAGAAGAGATGAAGGAAGGAAAGAAGAGGAAAGAAGGAAGGATGGAAGGAGAGAAGAGGAAGGAAGGAAAGGGAAAGATGGAAGAAGAGAGGAAGGAAGGAAGGAATGGGAAAGATGGAAGAAGAGATGAAGGAAGGAAAGAAGAGGAAAGAAGGAAGGATGGAAGGAGAGAAGAGGAAGGAAAGGGAAAGATGGAAGAAGAGATGAATGAAGGAAGGAAGGAAGGAAGAAGAGGAAAGAAGGAAAGGGAAAATGGAAGAAGAAGGAAGGAAGGAGAAAAGGAAAGAAGGAAAGGGAATAATGGAAAAAAATGAGGAAGGAAGGAATGCTGGAAGGAGAGAAAAGGAAGGAAAGGGAGGAAGGGAAGGAGGGGAGACGAGGAGGAATGGAAGGAGAGAAGAGGAAAAAAGGAAAAATGGAAGAAGAGTTGGAAGGAAGGAAAGAAGGAAGGAAGAAGAGATGAGGAATGACGTGAAGGAGAGAAAAGGAAGTAAGGAAAGAAGGAGAAAGATGGAAGAGAAGGATAAGATTGAAAGAGAAGAGAAGAGAAAGGAAGGGAAAGGAGGAGAGAAGAGGAAAGATGGATGGATGGAAGGAAGGAAGGAAAGAAGAAAGGAAGTGGAGGAAAGGATGGAAGAGCAAAGATTTTTGAGTGCCGGCACAACTGGAAGTGGTGAAGAAGCAACGCTGCTGCTGCTGCCGTGGCTGCCGGTTTTGATAAAGAGAAATGCAGCGGCAACATCTGTTTGTGGGGCGGTTGCAGCTTCATCAAGGCTAAGTGGCCCATAAATCACAGCCGGGCCTGGCCTCCCTTCCTTCCCGGGCCCCTCATTAATCTCGGGACGGTTCTCATGAAAAATGAAGGAGGGAGGAGGCACCACCACCATCATCATCCGGAGGGAATGTGTACATTATCCGAAAAGCCCTGATGGCGCATAATGGCTCTTTGGACCTCCCAATCCGGGCAAAGGAAAGGAGTTTTTCCTGTTGCTTTTCACCTGGGATGGCAATATCAATGATCCAAACCTTTTTCTTTTCCACAACTGTGATGTCTGGTGTGTTGTGTTCCAGAACTTTGTCCGTCTGGATTTGAAGGTCCCACAGTATCTTTGCGTGCTCATTTTCCAATACTTTTGCAAGTTTGTGATCCCACCAGTTCTTTGCTGCTGGCAGGTGGTACTTGAGGCATAAGTTCCAATGGATCATTTGGGCCACATAGTTGTGCCTCTGTTTGTAGTCTGTCTGTGCGATTTTCTTACCGCAGCTGAGGATATGATCCATGGTTTCGTCGGTTTCCTTGCACAGTCTGCATTTTGGGTCATCAGCTGATTTTTCGATCTTGGCCTTAATTGCATTTGTCCTGATGTCTTGCTCCTGGGCTGCAAGGATCAGGCCTTCTGTCTCCTTCTTCAGGGTCCCATTCGTGAGCCAGAGCCAGGTCTTCTATTATTATTATTATTATTATTATTATTATTATTATTATTATTATTAATGGCCTTTGTCCTGATGTCTTGCTCCTGGGCTGCAAGGATCAGGCCTTCTGTCTCCTTCTTCAGGGTCCCATTCGTGAGCCAGAGCCAGGTCTTCTATTATTATTATTATTATTATTATTATTATTATTATTATTATTATTAATTGCATTTCTTCTGATCGCTTGCTCCTGGGCTGCAAGGACCAGGCCTTCTCTCTCCTTCTTCAGGGTCCCATTCGTGAGCCAGAGCCAGGTCTTCTATTATTATTATTATTATTATTATTATTATTATTATTATTATTAATTGCATTTGTCCTGATGGCTTGCTCCTGGGTTGCAAGGATCGGGCCTTCTGTCTCCTTCTTCAGGGTCCCAATCGTGAGCCAGAGCCAGGTCTTCTCCTTATTAGCTTTTCCTTCAATTTTGTCAAGGAACTTTCCATGCAGTGTTTTGTTGTGCCAGCTGTCAGCTCTAGTTTGTAGTGCGGTTTTCTTGTACTGATACTGCTTATTTCCTGACTCTCGTTTTGGATCGAGGGAAGTAAATAATAATAATAATAACAACAACAACAACAATAATATATATGCCTCTCCTTGACTGATTGAGGAAGGTAAATAATAATAATGATAATGGTAATAATAATAATAATACTGCAGCTTTGAGAGTGAGCCCTTCAGCACTTTGGAGAGCTCCTCGAAAGCGGAGTGACACCCAGAGCAGAGTCCTAAGTGCTTTTCTTGAGCCACCATTTGCCCCAGGAGAGGCCTTCTGCCTTCTTTTCCCTCCCCGAGGCCCCTCTTTCCCCCTCAAAAGACAGGTATTACAAGTGCCAGGTGAAGGGAAATGCCATGCACAAAGCGCCGTTGTCAACGTGAGTGATGCTTCTCCGGCTCCTGGCCCCCCTTTCGCCCTTCAGCGCCGGAGCCAGGCAATAAAAGGCAGAGGGTTAATAAAGGGAAGGCGGAGGAGGAGGACTTGACAGATCCGAGTGGCCCTGGCAGCCGACACTCAATTCCACTTGAGGATGGTGGAAGAGAAGTGGCCACCGATGATGAGGAGGAGGAGGATGATAATGCAGCAACCCTGGGCTGGATGCAAAGGATTTAAATCTGGAGCCATGTTCCTTCTCTTTATAAGCATCATCGTAATCATCATCGTCATTATTATTATTGACACAAGGACAGATTATTATTATTATTATTATTATTATTATTATTATTATTATTATTATTATTATTGTATGACACAGCAAACAAGACAGACATGCTGGATTTCGTATCACAAAATCACAAGTCGAACACTTCCCAAGTGTCTAGGACTGTGTGATGTATTTTCGGACGATGCGCGCAGATCCCAGTCGGGTGGCCTTTTGCAGTTGGCAGATCGTCATTTTGTCAATGTCTATTGTTTCCAAATGCCGGCTGAGATTTTTTGGCACGGCACCCAGTGTGCCAATCACCACTGGGACCAGATCTGGTGGCAGAGGACTCTTACAAGTAAAACAAGCAGTCAACGACGAAGAACATGCCCTGTCAGAATATGTAAGGTAAAGTGAAGAACCTGCTTTGATTGTAGTCAAAAATCAGAAACTCCTCAAAGCACAACAGACAAAAAATCAGTACAAGAAAACCGCACTACAAACTAGAGCTGACAGCTGGCACAACAAAGTTCCTTGACAAAATTGAAGGAAAAGCTGATAAGGAGAAGACTTGGCTATGGCTCATGAATGGGACCCTGAAGAAGGAGACAGAAGGCCTGATCCTTGCAGCCCAGGAGCAAGCCAGCAGAACAAAGGCAATTCAGGCCAAGATCGAAAAATCAGCTGATGACCCAAAATGCAGACTGTGCAAGGAAACCGACGAAACCATGGATCATATCCTCAGCTGCTGTAAGAAAATTGCACAGACAGACTACAAACAGAGGCACAACTATGTGGCCCAAATGATTCATTGGAACTTATGCCTCAAGTACCACCTCCCAGCAGTAAAGAACTGGTGGGATCACAAACCTGCAAAAGTATTGGAAAATGAGCACGCAAAGATACTGTGGGACTTCCGAATCCAGACTGACAAAGTTCTGGAACACAACACACCAGACCTCACAGTTGTGGAAAAGAACAAGGTTTGGATTATTGATGTCGCCATCCCAGGTGACAGTCGCATTGACATTACTATTATTTCATACACAGCAAGATGAGTCCACAGCAAACAAGATCACTCTGCTGGCTGTTGTATTGGATCCCACATCGGTCACTTCCCAAGTGTCTAGGACTATGTGATGTATCGGCAAATAATCATGCAGATGCGAGTAGGGTAGCCTTTTGCAGTGCTGATTTTGTTTTTCGTCAGCGTGCTGATCACCACTGGCACCACCTTGACCGGCTGCAGCATCTCACTCTCGAGACGTTTATGCTCCCCCTAAGACTTCTAGATCTCTATATATAATGACTTCCCTCGATACTATATTCCTATTGATGCCGCCCAGAATCGTGTTGGGCTTCCTTGCTGCCGCATCACACTCCCGGCTCATGCTTAGACTCCAGGCCTGACCCATCCTATATCCCGCGTTTGGGCGAATCCACCCTCTGCCTTTTGACGGACGGACGAGTCCCTTCATTAGGCTGCTTAGCTTTCCAAACACACACCACCCTAATTAGATTTTGCATTTAATTTCTCCGAGTCGGTGGTGACGGGGAGACGGTATTTGTCCTAGATAAATGTATTCATTAATAGAGTCTATTATAGTGTTTCCCCCCCCACTCCACGGCTCCTTCTGGTAGGAGAATGGCAATTAAACATGACCTTGGTGCGCAGCTTTTTTTCTCCCGTTTGCCTTGAAAGAAGAAGGCCCGACGGCATGCCTTATATGTCAAAAAAAAAGAATAATATTGCAGAAGAGATGCAAGACTGCAATCCGGGAGAACAGCTTGAAAGATTTCAACTATCCCGATATCTGCTGGACCTTACACAGATATATAAACCCCTCTTGTCTGGTTTCCAACAGACCGCACAACCTCTGAGGACGCCTGCCATAGATGTGGGAGAAAGGTCAGGAGAGAATGCTTCCGGGACATAAACTCACAGCAACATATCATTTACTAATCCAAACAAAAGAACCTTTTGAAGGAAAGACACGTCCCATCGCCCATAGAATAGGAATGGAGGTTGCAAAGCCCCGCGGATTGCAGGGCCGGCCAACTGAGCAGCGTTTGGCAACTTCTCCGTGTTTTGGCACCGCAACTTCTTCCCGTCACACTCTCCCGGAAAGCTGTGAATCTCGGAAGGCGGCTCTCCAAACACGGGCCGAAAATATCCTCACGCAATGAGGAGGAAGAAGAGGATGTCCTGGCGGACAAGCCGGGGAGAAGGAGGCCAGACAATGAGACTCTCTTGTATGCAAGGCGTGGACGATGGGAAATGGGACAGTTGTCTTGATGGTCCTGGAAAGCCACCTGAGTCAGTGTGTGATGTTGCCTTCCTTCCTTCACTTTTCGCTTCCTTCCTTCATCTATGCTGATGATCACGACATCACCGCTCAAGCAGAGAGCTTTGAAATGGTTGAACAGAAGCTCTCTGAAGCTTTAGGTGCTCTTACTGTCTGTTACAGGCAAAACCAGCTCATTCCTAATCCAACTAAAACGCAGACCAGCCATTGCTAGAAAGGACAGAGAGAGTTTCATCTATGCTGACGATCACACCATCACCGCTCAAACACAGAGCTTTGAAATGGTTGAACGGAAGCTCTCTGAAGCTTTAGGTGCTCTTACTGCCTATTACAGGCAAAACCAGCTCATTCCTAATCCATCTAAAACGCAGACCAGCCATTGCTAGAAAGGACAGAGAGTTTCATCTATGCTGACGATCATGCCATCACCGCTCAAACACAGAGCTTTGAAATGGTTGAACGGAAGCTCTCTGAAGCTTTAGGTGCTCTTATTGCCTATTACAGGCAAAACCAGCTCATTCCTAATCCATCTAAAACGCAGACCAGTCACTGCCAGAAAGAACAGAGAGTTTCATCTATGCTGACGATCACGACATCACCGCTCAAGCAGAGAGCTTTGAAATGGTTGAACAGAAGATCTCAGAAGCTTTAGATGCTCTTATTGACTATTACAGGCAAAACCAGCTCATTCCTAATCCATCTAAAACGCAGACCAGCCATTGCTAGAAAGGACAGAGAGTTTAATAATAAATAATAATAAGTTTATTTGTATCCCGCCTCCATCTCCCCCGAAGGGGACTCGGGGCGGCTTACAGCAAAATCAAAATACAAACAATGATAAAATATAAAACATCAGGACAAAAACAAAACCAATAAAAAAATATACACAATAAGTTAAAAAACACAACGCAGAATTAAAACATCAGGTTAAAAACAATGAGGTTGCAATAGTGGATAAGCAAAGTGCATAAGCAAATCTATGCTGGCGATTGTGCCATCACCGCTCAAGCAGGGAACTTTGAAATGGTTGTTCTCCGAAGCTTTAGGTGCTCTTACTGCTTATTACAGGGAAAACCAGCCAATTCCTAATCGGAATTGGTATTTCACCACCTGACATCCATTAGGAAGTAGTAATAATAATAATAATAATAATAATAATAATAATAATAATAATAATAATAATAAGTATTATTTATTTTTATATCCCACTCCCATCTCACCAGGGGGACTCGGGGCGGCTCATATGGGGAACAAGCCCAATGTCACATATAATAAACAGTCATACAATAAAACCAATATAAACAATAAAACCATATAACAGCATAAAGCAGGATAAAACAGCATATCAGAACAATGAGTCTGAGCCTAGTGCAATATGTATATATCTAGAGAGGCAAAATTATACAGGCTCAACGTAAGGTTCAGGATAAAATATAGGGCGATCAGGAAGAGTAATGTCATTCAAAAATAAAATCAACAAGAGAGGAACATCGATAAGGTGCGAAGGCTGTGACAACTACATCTCTAACTGGGGGTATTCAGTCAAAAGCATTTCAAAATAGCCATGTTTTGAGGTCCTTACAAAAAATGGACAGAGAGGGTGCCTTAAATTAAGAAACAGCTTCCTAAGATCCACAGAGATACTCGCAGGAGAACCTCAGCAAGGAAGAGTCCAAAAGTGGCAGGCTAAAGCCCGGAACCTCAATTAGTGGCTGAGACTGGGTGGCTTCCTTCCTTCCCATCCCAGACCTACACATCTGATAAAACAAGATCAATCTCTTGCAAATAAATACGTAAATAAAACGGATCTTGAGAGCAAGCTCCTCGAACTAAAAGCCCAGGGAAAGTTGAGACAGGGATGCATGTCTGTGTGGGTTTGCGAGATTGGAAGCGAGGAGGGAAGGAGAGAAGGCGGAGGCAGAGGAGAGTGTGTGTCTCTCTCTCGCACTCTCTCTCCTCCTCCCCATAAAGCCGGGCCCCACGGAGCAGCAGGAGGAGGAGGAGGCCTCTATAAATAGAAGGTTTTAAATTAAAAAGAGCTAATCTGCTCCCTGGGCGCTTGTAAAGGCAGGAAGCCGGGCAGGAGAGGACGAGCCAGGAGAGGGATTCGGGACAGGAGCCAAGGCGGACGCATCTCGGGGCAAGCAGAGGGCAGGGCCTCTTTCGGGGACTCTTCGGTGGGAGAACGGGGTACGGAATAGGTAAACGTTTCCCCTCGACATTAAGTCCAGTCATATCTGACTCTGGGGGTTGGTACTCATCTCAATTCATAAGCTGAAGAGCCAGCGTTGTCCATAGACACCTCCAAGGTCACGTGGCTGGCATGACTGTATGGAGTGCCGTTACCTTCCCGCCTGTCATGATCTCCGATCTCTGACATCTCCGGACACAGATCCCAGCCATAAAACCTCAATTACCCTCTGGTATGTGAGAGCCCCTATATAAATGGGCTACAGAGAAGATTCTGGTATTCGGTACAATAAAAACCTGTTGGAAGCTACCCAGCGTGTGTCTTGGTGCTTGATGTCATGATCTCCGATCTCCGACATCTCCGGACACAGAGCAAGCGCTGACAAAGAACAGATCTCAGCCATAAAACCTCAATTACCCTCTGGTATGTGAGAGCCCCTATATAAATGGGCTACAGAGAAGATTCTGGTATTCTGTACAATAAAACCTGTTGGAATCTACCCAGCTTGTGTCTTGGTGCTTGATGTCATTATCTCCGATCTCCGACATCTCCGGACACAGAGCAAGCGCTGACAAAGAACAGATCTCAGCCATAAAACCTCAATTACCCTCTGGTATGTGAGAGCCCCTATATAAATGGGCTACAGAGAAGATTCTGGTATACCGTACAATAAAACCTGTTGGAATCTACCCAGCTTGTGTCTTGGTGCTTGATGTCATGATCTCCGATCTTTGACATCTCCGGACACAGAGCAAGCGCTGACAAAGAACAGATCCCAGCCGTAAAACCTCAATTACCCTCTGATATGTGAGAGCCCCTATATAAATGGGCTACAGAGAAGATTCTGGTATTCCGTACAATAAAACCTGTTGGAATCTACCCAGCGGGTGTCTTGGTGCTTTCTTCTGGGGAAGACTTACCCACAGCACAACTGGAAGAAGAGAACCTAACACCGCCGGAGCAGTACCTATTCATCTACTCACATCTGGATGTCCGTAGACACCTCCAAGGTCATGTGGCCACAGGCATGAATGCATGGAGCACCATTACTTTCCTTCCGGAGCAGTACCTATTGATCTACTCACATCTGCATGTCTGTAGACACCTCCAAGATCATGTGGCCATTGGCATGACTGCATTAAGCACCGCTACCTTCCCGCCGGAGCCGTACCTATTCATCTACTCACATCTGCATGTCCGTAGACACCTCCAAGGTCATGTGGCCACTGGCATGACTGCATGGAACGCTGTTAGCTTCCCGCCGGAGCAGTACCTATTCATCTACTCACATCTGCATGTCTGTAGATGCCTCCACAGTCATCTGGCTACAGGAATGACTGCATGGAGCACTGTTACTTTCCCACCAGAGCAGTACCTATTGATCTACTCACATTTGAATGTTTTCGATAATAATAACAACAACAATATTTTTGTATCCTGCCTCCATCTACTCGATTGGACTCGGGGCAGCTCACGTGGGCACAAGCCGGAACAACAGAAGCTGGGGCTAACAGCGGGAGCTCACCCCGCTCCCCGGATTTGATCTGCTGACCTTTTGGTCAGCAAGTTCCGCAACTAAGCAGTTTAACCTCGGGATGGATGGATAGATGATAGATCAAAGGATTCCCTCTGACAGGAAGCAGCCGGGCTTTGAAGCTGCAAGGCCATTCAATGCTAATTGCAACAGACAAGAGCTCTCTCTTTCTTTCTCCCACCCTGGACATCATTCCACAAATATATATATATATATATATATAAAAACCTCACTTGCCTAGGGATGGATGTTGAAATCCGCAAGCGAGGGCTGCAAATCAATCCTCTCCTTTATCGGAGCGTTTTACATGAAATATTCAGCGACTGGGGAAAAGCCTGCGCTCATTCCGATCGGCAATGTGACACGGATCCATTAAAATAAACCGGGAAGAGATTGGGGAAGAGGGGGCGCCGAGGGAAGCCCAGGTTCCCCCCTTTTTGATGCACGACGTGAGGCATTTGCACTCATCCATCATGCCGACGCTTGCAAACCGCAGGCCCTTCGGACTCCAGCTGGGAAAGACTCCCAGAGACAAGCAAGAGGGCCCCGAGACAGGAAAGTCATTACTAGTTTCCCCAGACAGAGTTCACAGAGTTTTAGATATATCTAGACATCCTTCTCTCTCAACAATAGCTATCTATGGATGGCCATCTGTCGGGAGGGCTTTGATGGTGCCTTTTCTGCCTGGCAGAAGGGGGTAGACAGGGTGGCCTTTGGAGGTCCCTTCCAACACTAGGATTCGATTATATATCTCAATCTTATCTATGTATCATATCTATGGCTGGATGGCCATCTGTTGGGAGGGCTTTGATGGTGCCTTCCTGCCTGGCATAAGATAATACACTAGATGGCCTTTGGAGGTCCCTTCCAACACTCAGATTCGATTATATATCTAGAAGATAGATAGATACCTCTCAATTGTATCCATGTATCATATCTATGGCTGGATGGCCATCTGTCGGGAGGGCTTTGGTGGTGCCTTCCTGCCTGGCATAATAGACTAGATGTCCTTTGGAGGTCCCTTCCAACTCTAGGATTCGATTATATATCTAGCAGATAGATAGATAGCTCTCAACCTTATCTATATATTATGTCTATGGCTGGATGGTCATCTGTCGGGAGGGATTTGATGGTGCCTTTTCTGCCTGGCATAAGAGAATAGACTAGATGGCCTTTGGAGGTCCCTTCCAACTCTAGAATTCTATTATATATCAAGCAGATAGATAGATAGCTCTCAATCGTATCCATGTATCATATCTATGGCTGGATGGTCACCTGTCGGGAGGGATTTGATGGTGCCTTTTCTGCCTGGCAGAAGGAGGTAGACTGGATGTCCTTTGAAGGTCCCTTCCAATTCTAGGATTCGATTATATATCTCAATCTTATCTATGTATCATATCTGTGGCTGGATGGCCATCTGTCGGGAGGGATTTCATGGTGCCTTTTCCGCCTAGCAGAAGGGGGTAGACTGGATGGCCTTTGGAGGTCCCTTCCAATTCTAGGATTCGATTATATATCTAGCAGATAGATAAATAGCTCTCAATCGTATCTATGTATCATATCTATGGCTGGATGGACATCTGTCGGGAGGGCTTTGATGGTGCCTTTTCTGCCTGGCAGAAAGGGTAGACTGGATGAGCTTTGGAGGTCCCTTCCAACTCAAGGATTCTATTATATATCTCAATCCTATCTATCTATTTATCTATCTATCTATCATATCTGTGGCTGGATGGCCATCTGTCGGGAGGGCTTTGGTGGTGCCTTTTCTGCCTGGCAGAAGGGGTAGACTGGATGAGCTTTGGGGGTCCCTTCCAACTCTAGGATTCGATTATATATCTAGCAGATAGATAGATAGCTCTCAATCGTATCTATGTAACATATCTATGGCTGGATGGCCATCCGTCAGGAGGGTTTTGGTTGTGCCTTTCTGCCTGGCATAAGAGAATATACTAGATGGCCTTTGGAGGTCCCTTCCAACTCTAGGATTCGATTATATATCCAGCGGATAGATAGATAGATAGATAGATAGCTCTCAATCGTATCTCTGTATCATAGCTATGGCTGGATGGACATCTGTCGGGAGGGCTTTGGTTGTGCCTTCCTGCCTGGCATAAGAATATAGACTAGATGGCCTTTGGAGGTCCCTTCCAACTCTAGGATTCTATGAAAACATTCTGTTCATCATTTCCAAGACAGAAGGGGGGAAAAAACACACGAGTTTCCCATGACTGCATCTAAAATTCATGATTCCTCCTCAAATTCCGACTAATCAGGGATATCACAGGCCTAATCGTTTCAGGTAATTACCTAAAAAAGGAGTAATTTGTCCTATATTTCAAGGCATAATGAGTCCCAAGAGGATCGAGCAAGAGGGAGAAGAAGGAAACTACAGAAAGGGAAGAGGAGGATAGGGGGGGAAAAAGATAATAATATATAATAATATAACATAATTATTATTATTATTATTATTATTATTATTATTATTATTATTATTATTTCGATTTTTGTATCTGCCTTTATCCAAAAGGTTTTGTTAGTTAGCTGCGTAAAAGGGAAAAGGAGGATAGGAAAAAAAAGATAATAATAATCTATAATAATATAACATTATTATTATTATTATTTTCTATTTTTGTATCTGTCTTTATCCGAAAGGTTTTGTTAGTTAGCTGAGTGGAAAGGGAAGAGGACAGGGGAAAAAAGATAATAATAATAATATATAATAGTATATAATAATATAATATAACAATATAACATTATTATTAACATTATTATTATTATTATTTTCTATTTTTGTATCTGTCTTTATCCGAAAGGTTTTGTTAGTTAGCTGAGTGGAAAGGGAAGACGAGGACAGGGAAAAAAGATAATAATAATAATAATAATAATAATAATAATAATAATAATAATAATAATAATAATAATAAATATAATATAATAATATAACATTATTATTATTATTAATTATTCCATTTTTGTATCTGTCTTCATCCGAAAGGTTTTGTTAATTAGCTGAGTGGAAAGGTAAGAGGAGGATAGGGAAAAAAAGATAACAATAATATATAATAATATAATAATATAACATTATTATTATTATTATTAATTGTTTTTCCATTTTTGTATCTGTCTTATCCAAAAGTTTTTGATTGACAGCTGCTTTGAGTCGCTATGGGGAGAAAGGCGGGACATAAGTGAAGTCAATAGTAGTAGTAATAGAGTAATAATGCTTTGGAAAATAATAATAATAATAATAATAATAATAATAATAATAATAATTACTATTGGGAAGTGTCCGACATGTGATCCAGTACAACAGCCAGCAGAGTGTCTGCCCTGGACTCATCTTGTTGTGTTTCAAATAATAATAATAATAATAATAATAATAATAATAATAATAATAATAATAATCCAGCATATCTATCTTGTTTGCTGTGTCATATAAATTATTATTATTATTATTATTATTATTATTATTATTATTATTATTATTATTATTATTATTATTATGAAGTGTCCAATGTGTGATCCAGTACAACAGCCAGCAGAGTGTCTGCTGTGGACTCATCTTGTTGTGTTTAAAATAATAATAATAATAATAATAATCCAGCATATCTATCTTGTTTGCTGTGTCATATAAATTATTATTATTATTATTATTATTATTATTATTATTATTATTATTATTATTATTATTATTATTATTATGTGTCCAGTGTGTGATCCAGTACAACAGCCAGCAGAGTGTCTGCTGTGGACTCATCTTGTTGTGTTTCAAATAATAATAATAATAATAATAATAATAATAATAATAATAATAATAATAATCCAGCATATCTATCTTGTTTGCTGTGTCATATTATTATTATTAATAATAATAATAATAATAATAATAATAATAATAATATCCATTATGAGGCTCTCTGTCTTCCTACTCTGTTCCACCTTTATTCAAAGACAACAGAACTCTCCTTCCATGGAGTTGGAAGGGACCTCTAAAGGCCATCCAACCCCCCTTCCTGCCAGGAAAGGCACAACCAAAACCCTCCCGGCAGATGGCCACCCAGCCATAGATACGATTGACAGCTATAGACATGACGGATAGATCCGAGCGTTGGCTGGGTCCCCCTCGGAGCCCCGCTCCCGTCCGCCGCGCGCGGAGCCCAGAACGGTTATTATGATTCTCACGTAAAGGCAAGACTAATGGATTTCTTCCTTGAGGCAATTAAAAAGTGATTTGTCACCCGCCAAGATGTATGGCTTCGTATCGGCAGATATTACTTTGCGGGTGCCACTGACGGAGGCAAGGGAGGACGCTGAGAGGGGGGCGGAGAGAGAGAAAAAGAGAGGAAGGAAGGAAGGAAAGAAGGATTTGATCTCTTTGCTGGATGGCCATCTGTCAGGAGGGCTTTGGTGGTGCCTTCTTGCCTGCTAGAAGGGGGTTAGACTGGATGGCCTTTGGGGGTCCCTTCTGACTCTAGCATTCTATTATATATCTAGCAGAGAGATAGATAGATCTCAGTCTTATCTATGTATCATATCTATGGCTGGATGGCCTTCTGTCGGGAGGGCTTGGATGGTGCCTTTCTACCTGGCAGAAGGGGATAGACTGGATGTCCTTTGGGGGTCCCTTCCAACTCTAGGATTCTATTATATATTTATCAGATTGATGGATGGATGGATGGATCGATAGATAGATCTCAGACTTGAATCATATCTATGGCTGGATGACCATCTGTTGGGAGGGCTTGGATGGTGCCTTTCTACCTGGCAGAAGGGGGTCAGACTAGGTGGTCTTTGGGGGTCCCTTCCAACTCCAGGATTCTATTATATATTTATCAGATTGATGGATCGATCGATAGATCTCGATCGCATCTATGTATCATATCTATGGCTGGATTGTCATCTGTTGGGAGGGCTTGGATGGTGCCTTTCTACCTGGCAGAAGGGGGTCAGACTAGGTGGTCTTTGGGGGCCCCTTCCAACTCCAGGATTCTATTATATATTTATCAGATTGATCGATAGATCTTGATCATATCTATGGATCATATCAATGGCTGGATGGTCATCTATTGGGAGGGCTTTGGTGGTGCTTTCCTGCCTGCTGGAAAAGTGGGTTAGACTAGATGGCCTTCAGGGGTCCCTTCCAACTCCAGGATTCTATTATATATTTATCAGATAGATAGATAGATAGATAGATAGATAGATAGATAGATAGATAGATAGATCTCGATCACATCTATTTATCATATCTATGGCTGGATGGTCATCTGTCGGGAGGGCTTTGGTGGTGCTTTCCTGCCTGCTGGAAAAGTGGGTTAGACTAGATGGCCTTCGGGGGTCCCTTCCAACTCCAGGATTCTATTATATATTTATCAGATAGATAGATAGATAGATAGATAGATAGATAGATAGATAGATAGATAGATAGATCTCGATCACATCTATTTATCATATCTATGGCTGGATGGTCATCTGTCGGGAGGGCTTTGGTGGTGCTTTCCTGCCTGCTGGAAAAGTGGGCTAGACTAGATGGCCTTTGGGGGTCCCTTCCAACTGTAGGATTCAATTATATATTTATCAGATAGATAGATAGATAGATAGATAGATAGATAGATAGATAGATAGATAGATAGATAGACAGATCGATAGATCTCGATTGCATCTATGTATCATATCTATGGCTGGATGGCCATCTGTCAGGAGGGCTTGGATGGTGCCTTTCTACCTGGCAGAAAGAGGTAGACTGGATGACATTTAGGGGTCCCTTCCAACTCCAGGATTCCATTATATATTTATCAGATAGATCTTGATCATATCTATGTATCATATCTATGGCTGGATGGTCATCTGTCGGGAGGGCTTTGGTGGTGCCTCCCAAGTTCATGTGGCCACTGGCATGACTGCATGGAGTGCCGTTACCTTCCCGCCAATAGAAGCGGTACCTATTGATCTACTCATACTTCAATTGTTCTGGGTTGGCAGAAGCTGGGGCTAACAGCAGGAGCTCACCCCGCTCCCGGGATTTGTACCGCCGGGGGAAAATTCCATTCTTTGGATCCTCTTCTGTTGCCGGTTTCCAGGCAGGTGACTCATTCCCTCACTCACTCCTCCCTTCCTTCCTTCCTTCCCTCCCTCTTTTTTTCTTTCTTTCCTTCTCGCCCGCCTGCCGAAGGAGCCTGAGAGCCGGTTATTAATTTATAGACAGCTGGAGCCTCACAATGTGTCCAAAGGGAGTTCCTCCATCACTCGGAAAACGCTTAATTAAGAGCGAGAGAAACTCCTTCGCCTGCTGCCGTGGCTCTCACTCCATTAAGGGGACGACAAAGGGAGGAAGAGCCTGGCCGACGGAGAAGAAGCAACACAGACTTGGCTCAAATCCGTTTTGAAACAGGAACGAGAGAACCCAGGCCTAGCTGTACTTCAAAGCCACGTTGCCTGAACTGAGGATCAACAGACATGAAAGCATGATGCTTGCCCTGAAATTTCTGCTTCTCGTGAAGCCCTGTTGATCTACGAAGCTGGCTAATCCTAGCTGGAAGGGACCTCAAAGATCACTCAGTCCGACCCTCTTTTGCCAAGCAGGAAGACACAATCAAAGCCCTCCCGAAAGATGGCCATCAAGCCAAAGATAGATATGATATATAGAGAGAGATACATATAGATATGTAATAGAATCCTAGCTGGAAGGGATCCCAAAAGTCACCCAATCCGACCACCTTTCTGCCAGGCAGGAAAACACAACAAAAGCCCTCCCGACAGATGGCCATCAAGCCAAAAATAGATATTTTATATATATATATATATATATATATATATATATATATATATATATATCTCAGAGTGATGGCATCATGGCAGCGGACAAAACAGCAAAAGTAAACACCCCACAACCTCGAAAATTGACATCACAACCCCTCATCCATGCCTCTAGGTTGATACAACAAAAAGAAAAGAAAAAGTCCTAATTAGAGGGAGAGGAATAATTGCTTTTATTCAATTGCTGCCAGTTAGGCTAAGCTCCGCTCACTTGGTCTCCTAGCAACCCACTCAGCCCAGGGGACTAGAATCCTAGCTTGAAGGGATCCCAAAGGTCATACAGTCGCACCCGCTTCTGCCAAGCAGGAAGATACAATCAAACCCCTCCCAAAAGATGGCCATCAAGCCAAAAATAGATATTATAAATATATAGCTATAGATAGATAGATAGATAGATAGATAGATAGATAATAGTATCCTAGCTGGAAGGGATCCCAAAGGTCACCCAGTCTAACCTGCTTCTGCCAGGGAGGAAGACACAATCAAAGCCCTCCCGACAGATGGCCATAAAGCCAAAAATAGATATGATACATATAGATAGATAGATAGATAGATAGATAGATAGATAATAGAATCCTAGCTGGAAGGAACCCCAAAGATCATCTAGTCCGACTCCCCTTCTACCAGGAAGGAAGGCACAATCAAAGCCCTCCTGACAGATGGCCATCAAGCCAAAAATAGATATGATACATATAGATAGATAGATAGATAGATAGATAGATAGATCAATAGGTAGATAGATTGATAGCTAATAATATCCTAGCTTGAAGGGATCCCAAAGGTCATCCAGTCTAACCCGCTTCTGCCAGGGAGGAAGACACAATCAAAGCCCTACTGACAGATTGCCATCAAGCCAAAAATAGATATGATACATATAGATAGATAGATATATAATAGAATCCTAGCTGGAAGGGACCCCAAAAGTCATCCAGTCGGACCCGCTTCTGCCAGGCAGGAAGGCACAACAAAAGCCCTCCCGACAAATGGCCATCAAGCCAAAGATAGATATTATAAATAGATAGATAGATAGATATAGATAGATAGATAGATAGATAGATAGATAATAGAATCCTAGCTGGAAGGGACCCCAAAGGTCATCCAGTCGGACCCGCTTCTGCCAGGCAGGAAGGCACAACAAAAGCCCTCCCGACAGATGGCCATCAAGCCAAAGATAGATATTATAAATAGATAGATATAGATAGATAGATAGATAATAGAATCCTAGCTGGAAGGGACCCCAAAGGTCATCCAGTCGGACCCGCTTCTGCCAGGCAGGAAGGCACAACAAAAGCCCTCCCGACAGATGGCCATCAAGCCAAAGATAGATATTATAAATAGATAGATATAGATAGATAGATAGATAGATAATAGAATCCTAGCTGGAAGGGACCCCAAAGGTCATCCAGTCGGACCCGCTTCTGCCAGGCAGGAAGGCACAATCAAATCACTCCCAACAGATGGCCACCCAGCTTCTGTTTCAATGAGTTCGGAATCAAAGTTCTTAACTCTTCGTATCACAGATTCCTGGAGAAAGGAAAGGAAAGGCAAGTGAAGGCCTTGGGAAACAACCTCAGGGGCCGAATCCGTCCTGCCGGCAGATTTCGCCTCCGCTAATTGGGCGGCAGTTGCTCCCCGTTTATTCCTCTCGCCTCTCCCTCCGGTCTCAGCCGGCTGCACACCGGAGAGACAGGAAAGCGGAAAGAGAACCACCACAAAGCCGTGGTGAGGTTGTTTTGCCCGTTTTCCCAGGCTGATTGCCGTTTTAATGATGACAACCTGCCGCGATGTTTAGACGTTTCCGAGCTCGGCTCGACAAAGATCGGAACGTCGAAACAGATCTTAACGCATCCACGCAGGAAAATATAATAATAATAATAATAATAATAATAATAATAAGAATAGGTATCTCAATCATACTTATTGCCACCTATATGGCTATCTGTCGGGAGGGATCGGATGGTGCACTCCCACCGGGCAGATGGGAGCTGGATTGGAAGTTTAGGACTCGATGATGTTTTTATAGTTGTAATGGTTTTAATCTATAGTTGTATGTTTTTGATTTAGATGTGTGATATATTTTTATATATATGTAAAGGCATTGAAGGCCATTTAGTATGTTGTAAAGCGCTTTGAGTCTCCCCAGGGGTGATAAAAGTGGTATAGAAATGCAGTTAATAATAATAATAATAATAATAATAATAATAATAATAATAATAATAATACATCACACAGTCCTAGACACTTGGGAAGTGTTCGACTTGTGATTTTGTGATACGAAATCCAGCATGTCTATCTTGTTTGCTGTGTCATACAATAATAATAATAATAATAATAATAATAATAATAATAATAATAATAATAATAATACATCACACAGTCCTAGACACTTGGGAAGTGTTCGACTTGTGATTTTGTGATACGAAATCCAGCATATCTATCTTGTTTGCTGTGTCATAATAATAATAATAATAATAATAATAATAATAATAATAATAATAATACATCACACAGTCCTAGACACTTGGGAAGTGTTTGACTTGTGATTTTGTGATACGAAATCCAGCATATCTATCTTGTTTGCTGTGTCATAATAATAATAATAATAATAATAATAATAATAATAATAATAATAATACATCACACAGTCCTAGACACTTGGGAAGTGTTCGACTTGTGATTTTGTGATACAAAATCCAGCATATCTATCTTGATTGCTGTGTCATAATAATAATAATAATAATAATAATAATAATAATAATAATAATAATAGTAATACAT